>NW_006922464.1:101638-103750 GCF_000298275.1 Orycteropus afer afer
CCTGGGAAGACTTCAAAATTTTTTCTTTGTCTTTGATTTTGGAAAGTTTGTTTATAATATGCTTCGGTGTTTTTCTCTTGGGATCTATCTTGTGTGGGGTTCTATGAGCTTCTTGGACAAATATCTTTTCTTCCTTCATGATATGGGGTAAGTTTTCTGTTAGCAGGTCTTCCACAATTTTCTCAGTGATCTTTTTTGCCTCTTCTTGTTCTGTAATTCCAGTGAGCTGTATATTGTTTTCTCTCATGTTGTCATATATAATTCTTAGGTTCTCTTCATTTCTCTTAAATTTTTGTTCTGATTTTTCTTCATACAGACTAGTGTCCAGGGATTTGTCTACTGGTTGGGATATGCATTCTTCAGCCAGTTCTAACCTACTTTTTTGTGCTTCTACTGCGTTGTGTAAGTCTGTCATTTTTGTACTCATCTTCTGCACTTTGGTACTCATCTTCTGCATTTCTAACTGCTGTTTTTCTGAGTTCTGATTGTGCATTAATCTTATTATTCTATTCCTGAATGATTTTCCTGAGTTCCTCCAGGGATCTGTCAGTGTTCTCCTTGTTTCTGTTTGGGGCTTCCTTAGGCTCTTGTATAGCTCTGTAAACATATCTTCTAAATTCCTTCTCAGATAATTCTATTGCTTCTTCTTCCTCCATGTATAATGAGACCTTTGTTTGTGGTTTTGCTTCTATTGCCTTGTCCTATTTTTTTGTTTGATTTGAGGTTGCCTGTTGCTTCCTAGATATTGTGAGGTTGTCTTTGTTAGTTACATGTTGATTTGTTTTGTCTTGGTTTTATGGCTTAATATTTTGAAAAGTTGAACTTGGTGTATTTTATTTTATTTTATTTAGTTATTATTCAGGTATGCTGGGTTACTCTGCAGTTTTCTTTGTGATGGTGGAACCACTGTGTGGAATGGGGATATGGGTTTCTATTTGTCATAAAGAGGGTTTAGAGTTTGAACCAGGTTTTATGTTGGCTGAATGTGCTTTCTTCTATTGGTTGAGTGAAGTTATTGGTGGAGAACATGAGAGCAGAAAAAGTAAAGCTTGCTGTTGGTAGGGTCGGTTTCTAGGGCTTTGAGTAGGCTGCTACTGAAGATGTAATACTGTTATTTATCAGCCTATGGCTCAATTTCAGGAAAGACCCCAGTTTTTAGGGGGTCTTCACTTTCTGCCAGGCTCAGACATGCAAAAACCTCGTTCCCAAGGCCGCTTGGTGCCAAAAAGCCTAACCAAGGCAACTTCTCAGCTCCGTGATTGTCCACAGGTATTTCTTTGCCTTGCCTGCCTGCGGCACTGGCCTAACCTGCCCAGTCCGGGATTGGCTTGGGAGTTTGTCTATGAGTCTGCCCACCTGTGGCACCAAAGATTTGCTTGTTTTCAGCCGCACTGGAGTCAGAAGAGTGCCTGCTAGTAATCTGTGGTCCCAGTTCATGTTATTGGCATCTTCTCTCTCTCTCTCTCTTTTTTTTTTTTTTGTTAAATTTGTCAGTGGTTTTGTTGATTTTGTTAATATTTTCAAAGAACTAACTTCTTATCTTGTTTTTCTCTATTGCTTGTTTGCTTTCTGCTTAATTTATTTTTGCTCTGTTCTTGATTTTCTCCTTATTTCTGGGTATTGTAGGTTTCTTCTGTTGCTCTTTTTCTAATTGTTGGAGTTGTTCAGTTAAATTTTTGATTTTGATTCTTTCTTCTTTCTTGATATATGCATTTATTGCTATAAATTGACCCCTGAGTACTGCTGTCACTGTGTCCCAAATGTTTTGGTAAGTTGTATTTTCATTGTCATCTGTTTCTAGTATTTTTTTTTTTAATTTCATACTTTATTTTTTCTGTTATTCAGTAGTTTTTGAGCAGTGTATTATTCGTTTGCCACATATTTGATTTTTCCCCTTCGTCTTCCTACTATTGGTTTCTAATTTTATATCATTGTGATCTGAGGAGATGCTTTGTAGTGTTTCACTCTTTAAATTTATTGAGGTTTGTTTTGTGGCCTAACATATGGTCTGTTCTGGAATAATCCATGTGCACTGGAGAAAAATGGGTATTGTGCTTTTGTTGGATGGAATGCTCTCTGTCTCTCTCTCTCTTTCTTTCTCTCTCTCTCTCT
>NW_006922464.1:103850-115076 GCF_000298275.1 Orycteropus afer afer
TGTTGTTGAGTTGTTCTGTATCTTTGTTGAGCTTTTTTCTAGTTGTTCTTGAAAGTGGTGTGTTAAAGTCACATACTACTTTTGTTGAGTTGTCGATTTTTCCTTTCAATTCAGGTAATATTTCCTTTATGTATTTTGGAGCTCTTTCATTGGGTGTGTAGATATTTACTATGGTAATGTCCTCTTCGTCAAGTGACCCTTTTAAATCATATAGTGTCTTTCTTTGTCTCTTATGCTGGTTTTCATCTTGAAATCTGTTCTATCAGCAATTAATATTGCCACTCTTACTCTTTTTTGTTGCCATTAGTTGATATATTTTTTTTTCCACCCCTTGAATTTTAATGTATTTTTAGCTTTGTGTCTAAAGTAGGTCTATTTTAGGCAACATATCAATGGGTCTTCTTTCTTTATCCAGTCTGCCACTCTCTTTGTCTTGACTGTTGCATTTAGTCTGCTCACATTGAGTGTAATTAGTGAGATGTAAGGATTTATTGCTGTCATTCTTTTGTGTTTTTATTATATTGGTGATTTTTTTTCCATATCTTTTTCTGTGCTCAATTCATTTTGTTATTGAGTGCTTTTTCTGTTTTCTTTATTATTGTTGACTTTGTGCTTACTAAGCCCTTGTGATTTTCTTCTTTCTTAGTTTGGTTAGAAAGCTTCTTCATTTTCTTTGTGGTTACCTTCGAATAAATTCTTATCTCCCTAGGTCTGAAATAGTCTGTTCTATGAAGTCATTATCCTGTCTTTCTCTCTATTTCATGGTTTTGTAATTAAAACTTTTATTGCCTCTACTTGCTTTGTTGCTGTTGTCATTTGAAGATTTACTCCCCTATTTCTCTATGTACATTTTTGTGAGCATATTTTTAATACATTTTATTGAAATATAATTTATGTACAGTGAAATACACAAAATTAAAGTGATATGGGCCAATGCTTTTTTTTTTTTTTTCTGTGTTCCCTCCCTTCCCACCCTTGGTAACAAACAAAGAACATTTCCCTCCATATATAAACCTTTCCTTGACCCTCCACAACAACAAACTAATGCTATATTTGTCCTTCTGTGATTGACTTATTTCACTCAGCATAATGTCCTCCAAGTTCATCCATATTATGCAGTGCTTTGCAGACTCTACATTATTCTTTAGTGCTGCATAGCATTCCATTATGTGTATGTACCATAGTTTGGTCATCCACTCTTCCACTGATGGGCATGTAGGTTGTTTCCACCTTTTTGCTATTGTAAATAGTGCTGTGATGAACATGAGTGTGCATGTCCTGGCTCTCACCTCTCTAGGATATATACCTAGTAATGGGATTGCAGGGTCAAATGGTATTTCCAATTCCAGCTTCCTAAGGAATTGCCATATTGCTTTCCACAGTGGTTGTATCACTTCATAGTCCCACCAGCAGTGTATGAGAGTCCCAATCTCTCCACATCCCTGCCAGCACTTGTTGTTTTCTGTCTCATTGAACCTTTCCATCAGTGCTAGGGTGAGACAGTATTATCTCATTGTTGTTTTGATTTGCAAATCTCTGATGGCCAAGTATTGTATTTCTTCATATATTAGCTGGCCACCTGAATATCTTCCTTGGTAAAGTGTCTATTCATGTGTTCTGCCCATTTTTCAATTAGATTGTTAATTCCTTTGGTGTTGAGGTGTCAGAGTTTTCTATAAATCTTAAAGATAAGTCCCTTCCCAGTTATGTAATTATTGGCTAATATGAATTAGTTTCTTCCAATTTTGTTATGTGCTTTTTTGTGGTGTTGATTTCTTTGTTCTATATAATTTTCTATGCTGAGCTTGTTGTTTATGAATCATGTTATCACTTCCTTCATTGCTATTGTTTTAGTATTTGCTAAATATTTATGCTGGTCCTCTTTTTAATTTTGATGTGAAGTTTTATCATTTTTCTTTGAGATTGTCCCATGATTTATAGTTTTCCCCCCAAGTTTAGAACAGTCCATTCTATCTTGTAGTTGTCTTGACTTCCCTATCATCTAGAAGTTCTGTAACAACACATTGTCTTTTTTGGTTTGTAGTTGACTTCATTTGTCAATTGATGTCTATGTTCCCCTGTTTACAATCTTGTAGGCTCATTTACTTTGAATACTTCCATAGCTGAGTTGGTTTCTGGGTTATATCATCATGTATGTTAATGGCCAGTTGTTGTTGGGTATTGTTGCTTCTTCATCCAAAGGGCTCCCTTTAGCACCTCTTGTAAGGTTGGTCTGGTTTTGACAAATTCCCTTAATTTCTGTTTATCTGGGAATGTCCTAATTTCACCATTATATTTGAGGGACAGTTTTGCTGGGTACATAATTCTTGGTTGGATATTTTTCTCTTTCAAAGTTTTATATATACCATCCCATTGTCTTCTCACCTGCATGGTTTCTGCTGAGAAATCTGAGCTTAGTCTTATTGGTTGCCCTTTGTAGGTGAAACCGTCTGAGCCAGGACTTTTGTTGTTGTTATTGGTAATTTCTTTATGACCTGTCCAATTTCTTCTTTTGTTATGGATCTGCTTGACTTTTCTACCTCAGTCAGTGTTAGTTTAGGTAAGTGGTGTGTTTCTAGAAATCTGTTCATTTCTTCCAGATTTTCATATTTGTTGGAGTACATTTCTTCATTGTATCCTGATATTATCCTTTTTATTTCAGTTGGGTTTTTTTTTTGTATTATTTGTATTCTTTCCCTCTTTTCCTTTGTTAAATTTGCCAGTGGTTTGTCAATTATATTAATCTTTTCAAAAAACCAACTTCCAGCCTTGGTTTTTTCTATTATCCTTCTATTTTCTGTTTCATTGATTTTTAGAAGAATCTTTATTATTTCCTTTCTTCTGGTGACTGTAGTGTTTTTTTTCTTCTTCTTCTTCTTCTTCTTCTTCTGCTCTTTTTCTAATTGTTGTAGATTTTGGTTTAAAGTGTTGATTTTGGGTCTTTGTTCTTTTTGGATGTGTGCATTTATTGCTACAAATTGGCCTCTGATCACTGCCTTTGCTGTGTCCCAAAGATTTTGGTATATTGTGTTTTCATTCTCATTTGATTCAAGGAATTTTTAAATTTCATTTTTTATTTCTCCTATTACCCAGTCATTTTTGAGGAGGGTGTTGTTCAGTTTCCATGTGTTTGCTTTCCCATTGATCTTCCCATTTTTGATTTCTAATTTTATAGCATTGTGATATGAGAAGATACTTGGCAATATTTCAATGTTTTTCAATGTATTAAGACTTGCTTTATGGCCTAGCATATAGTCTATCATGGAGAATGTTCCATGTGCACTGGAAAAGAATGTATATTGTGCTGTTGCTTGGTGAAGTGCTCTGTAGGTATCTACAAGATCAAGTTCATGGATTGTATTGTTTAGCTGTTCTGTGTCTTTGTTGAGTTACTTTCTAGTTTTATCTTTCACTGAAAGTGGTGTATTAAAGTCTCCCACTGTGACTGTGGAGTCATCCATTTGCCTTTTCAGCTCTTTCAAAGTCTGATTTATATATTTTGGGGCTCTTTCATTGAGATCATAAATATTTATTATGGTTATATCTTATTGATCAATTGATCCTTTAATCATATAACATCCTTTCTGGTCTTGTGTGTTGTTTTTTGCCTTAAAGTCAGTTTTATAAGAAATTAATATTGCCACTTTTGTTCTTTTTTGTTTGTCATTTGCTTGGTATATCTTTTTCCAATCTGATTTTTAGTCTATTTTTGTCTTTGTCTCTAAGATGTGTCTCTTGTAGATAGCATATTGATGGGTTATGTTTTCTTATCTAGTCTGAAACTCTCCCTCACTTGTGTCATGCATTTAATCCATTAACATTCAGTGTAGTTATTGACAAGTATGAATTGGTTGCTGTCATTTTATTATGTATTTTTTCATGGTGTTCCTTATTTCTTTGTTCCACATAATTCTCTATGCTGAACTCATTATGTTTATGAATCATGTTATTTTTTCCTTTGTTACTGTTTTAGTATTTGCTAAATATTTGTGCTTGTCCTGTTTTTTACCATGATGTGAAGATTTATCATTTTTCTTTGAGGTTACCCTGTGATTTATAATTTTCTCCACAAGTTTAGGACAGTCCATTCTATCTTGCAACTCTCTTGACTTTCTCACCATTTAGAAGTTCTAAACTGTTTTTCCCCTCTTTTTGGTTTGTAATTGTTCTCACTTGCCAATTGATGTCTCTGGTTCCCTGTTTAAAATCTTATAGGCTTACTTACTTCAGATACTTTCATAACTTGGTTAGTTGCTCAGTTATGTCATCATGTGTGTCAGTGGTCAGTTGGTGTTTGCTATTATTGGTTCTCTGTTAAAAGGACTCCTTTTAGTTTCTCTTATAAGTTTTGTCTGGTTTTAACAAATTCCCTTAATGTCTGCTTATCTGGAAATCTCCTAATTTCACCATCATATTTGATTGACAACTTTGCCAGATATATAATTCTTGGTTGGAAATTTTTCTCTTTTAGGGTTTTATATATACCATTCCACTGCCTTCTCGCTTGCACGGTTTCTGCTGAAAAATCAGTGCTTATTCTTATTGGTTGTCCTTTGTAAGTAACTTTTCATTTTTCTCAGGCTGCTTTTAGGATTCTTTCTTTGTCTTTGGTTTTGATGAGTTTGGTGATATGTCTTGATTATTTTCCTTTGGTGTCTATCCTGTTTGGGATTCATTGGACTTCCTGAATTGATATATTCTCATCTTTCCTCATATCAGGGAAGTTCACTTCCAACAAATCTTGAACAATTTTCTCAATGGTTTTGTTTTTCTCTTCCTGTTCTGGACTTCCAATTACATATTGGTTATTCCTTTCAATGGGTCCCCCATGAAATTTAGGTTTTCATTTTGTTTTGATCTTTTTTCTTATTGATCCCTTTTCAAAGATATATTCAGGTATTTGTCTTCAATCTCATTAATTCTGTCTTCCATTGAGTCAATTCTACTCCTTTGCCCTTTCAATGTGTTATCTATTTCTGATAATTTAGTATTAATCTTCTGCATTTCTATTTGTAGATGTTGTATAATTCCTAATTTTTCATTTATTTTGTTATTTTGTTCTTGTATTTTCTTCTGAAATTGTTCTAGGGTTTTGTCTGTGTTTTCCTTAATTTTGCCAGTGTTTTCCTTGATCTGTCTCTCAATCCTTTGAAGATACCTAAATATAATTCTTTTGGATTCTTCCTCAGGGAGTTACAATGCTGTTTCTTCCTCAGGGATGTGTTCTGGGTCTGTTTCCTGCTCCCTTGTTTCTACCACTTTAACTTCCTTCTTGGTGTGGACTCTGATGTTCTGTTGTCTCTGAGACATGATGTTCTGTTGTATTTAGATCTTGGTTAACTGTTTGTGAGGAACAGCTAAGGGTGAGTCAGGTTCTTCTTGGTGGTCATTTGTCATTGGCCAGTTGGTGGAGAAGGAAGTGGTGGCTCTCACTCAGTAAGTGAAGCTGCAGGAAGTGTGGGTGTAGTTCTGTCATATGGGCACTGTTGCTGTCTCCACTCAGACAAAAACAACAATGGAAAAATCATAAAAAAAAGTAAAAGCAAGTGGACAAAAACACACCACATAAACACACAGGAACAATCACTGAGAGAGAGAGTGAGAGAGAGAGAGAGAGAGAGAGAGAGAAAGAAACCCACAATATCTGGGAAGAGAGCAATAAGAGATAAAAGGTAGAGTAGAAGAGTAATGAAGAAAAAAATGGGGAAAATGCAAAAAGAAAAACAAGGAATGGGTTTAACCATGAGAAAGAAAAGTATGGGAACAAGGAACAGGGAAGAAATAGCTGAAAACTAGAACCTTTCCAGTCTTTTGCATTCAGAACGTCCTTGTGGTTCCTGGCAAGTGGAGCCTATTCTTAATTCCCTGGAATCTGGGAGAATGCTGTGGCTTTAAATATCCAAAATGGTTGAACTGCTTGTAATCATTCAAAATGGCTGCACCCTCTGGACAGGCAGAAGTTCACAGCTCAGCCTGCCTTCCTCTTTGCTGCTTCCCCTTTTATTCACCAGCCACCAGTACAGTCCTCTGTGCAGCCCCTGGCTAAAGGTCCAATTTTTAGGTTAATTCTGAGATCCTAACACCACTCAACAATATCCAAGCTGTTCATGCTGTCAGGATCACTGACTGAGCATACCTCCGTATGTCTCCGTTTTTGGTGTTTTCATGCAGGTTCTTCTACTAGTTGGAGTTTAGTCCACTTCTATATCCTTCCCTTCAAAGCTCAGGGCTCTGGGATTATCTTCTGTATCTGTGTTAATTGGTTCCCCTTTTCTTTGTTGAAGAGGTTCTGTGCAGTCTGTCTGCCTAGTCCATCATCTTACTGGAACTCCTGAATTGTGATGTTGACAAATAATAATGAAAATACTGTGGACTGCCAGAAGAACAAACAAATATGTCCTGGAAAAAGTGCAGCTTGAATAGTCCTTAGAAATGTGAATGGCCAGACTTTGTCTGACATAGTTTAGTCATGTTGTCAGAAAGAACAATTCCTTGAAGAAGGATACCATGCTTGATAAAGCAGAGGGTCAGACAAAAAGGGGAAGACTCTGAATGAGATGAATTGACACTGGGCTGCAATGATGGGCTCAAGCCAAGTAAAGATTGTGAGGATGGTGCAGGGCCAGGCAGTCTTTTGTTCTGTTGTACATGAGGTCACTATGAGTGGGAGCCAACTCAACAGTGCCTAACAACAACAACAACAATATCTCAATGATTCATTAATACAAATTCCTCTTGCTATTAGAAGTACAAATTATGTTGTTATATTTTCACTCTAAAATATTTATCTTGAAATAAAGCTGTTCAGCAACTGTTTCCTTATTCATTAAAATGACCAGTGAACCAGAATAAAGTCATGGTAGACTGGCAATGCATTTGCTGCTGTTGTTTTTAAGTGCCACTGAGTCAATTCCTGCTTATAGTCATCATATGTACAACAGTGCAATGCAGGAAGCATTAAAAAAAAAAAAAAAAAAAGATGGAAAGAATACAGAGTCACTCATTGTACCATAAAGAATTGATTGATGTTCAACTATTTCAAGAGGTAGCATGTAATCAAGAACTGATGGCATTGAAGGAAGAAATACAAGCTGAACTGAAGGAATTGGGGTAAAACAAGGCTGCAGGAATTGCCAGAATACCCACTGAGAGATTTCAATAAATGGATGTAGCTCTAGAGGAGCTCATTCATTTATGCCAAGAAATTTGGAAGACCGTTATATGGAAAACTCATTCTGAAGGAAGGGGATCCAGCAGAATGAAGAAATTATGAACAATATAATTACTATCACAAGTAAGTAAAACTTCACTGAAAATAATTCACAAATGATTGCAGCAGTAAATTTACGAAGAACTATCAGAAATTCAAGCCAAATTCAGAAGATGGTGTGGAATGAGGAATATCATTACTGATCAGATGGATAATGGCTAAAAGCAGGAAATACTGTAAAAATGATTACCACAAAGCAGAGAATATCTTAAAGGTGATTGCTTGCATTTTATTGACTACACAAAGACATTTGACTGTGTGGTTCATAACAAATTATGCATAACATTGCTAAGAATTAGAGTTCCATAAAACTTAATTGTGCTTTTGAGGAATCTGTACCTAGACAACTGTTTAAACAAAACAAGAGGATACTGTGTGGTTTAAAATTTGAAACGGTGTGCATCAAAGTTGTATCCTTTCACCACACTTATTCAATCTACATGCTGAACAAATAATCTGAGAAGATGGATTATATGAAGAAGAACGTGGCATCAGGATTGGAGGAGGACTCATTAGCAACCTGTGATATGCAGAAGACACAACCTTCCTTGCTGAAACTGAAGATGACTTGGAGCACTTATTGAGGAAAATCAAAGACTATGCCTTCAGTATGGATTACAACTCAACATAAAGAAAACAAAAATCCTCACAACTGGACCAATAAGCAACATCATGATAAATGGAGAAAAGTTTGAAGTTGTCAAGGATTTCACATTTTACTTGGATCCACCATAGGAGCTCTGGTAGTGTAGTGCCTAAGGCATTTGACTGCTAATCAGAAGGCTGTTGGTACAAACCCACCAGCTACTCTTTGGAAGGAAGGTTGGGCAATCTGCTTCCATAGTGATACTGCCTCAGAAACCCAAGGAGGGGTCGCTGTGAGTCAGATGCAACTCGACGGCATGTAACAACAACCATAATCAATGCCCATGGAAGCAGCTGTCAAGAAATCAGACATCATATTGCACTGGACAAATCTGCTGCAAAAGACCTCTTTAAAGTGTTAAGGAGCAAAGAGGTCACTTTGAAGACTACGGTGTGCCTGACTCAAGCCATAGTCTTTTCAATACCCTCAAATGCATGCAAAAGCTGGGCAATGAATAAAGAAGACCACAGAAGAATTGATGTATTCTAATAGTGGTGTTGGTGAAGAATATTGAATGTACTTTGGGTTGCTAGAAGAACAAACACATCTGTCTTGGATGAAGTACAGCTAGAATGCTCATCAGATGCAGCAATGGCCGACTTTGTCTCTCATCCTTTGGTAATGTTGTCGTGAGTCCAGTCCTTGGAGAAGGATATCATGCTTGGTAAAGTAGAGGAGCAGTGAAAAAGGGGAAGACCCTTAAAGAGATGGATTGACACAGTGGCTTTAATGATTATGAGGGTGATAGAAGTTCGGGCAGTTTTTCATTCTGTTGTACATATGGTCGCTTTAAATAGAAACTGACTCAATGGCACCTAACAGCAACAGCAACAGCAACAGCATATAAATGGTAACCACTTAGACAATTTGACTCTGATGATCTTTTTAGAGAGTGTAATTTCTTTTGTTAGTGAAAAACATCCTTCCATGTTATTGCCTTTTACAATGCCATATTTAAGCCACCTGAAAGAAATATTATATTAAAAAAGGAGGACTCCCATTTCACTCAGAAGTGAATCTGTTAAAATTATAAAATGTATTTTTCTCAACAGGCCTGAAGAAGAATGTCAACATAAAGTATTTTAATGCTTCCTGCCTAGAAGGGGAATTTATGCTACCTATATGCTGGTGAGGGAGCTCTAGTGGCATAGTGCCTAAGGCAGTTGACTGCTAACCAGAAGGCTGGCAGTTCAAACCCACCAGCCAGTCCATGGAAGGAAGATTGGACAATCTACTTCCGATACCACCTCAGAAACCCAAGGAGAGGTTGCTATGAGTCAAATCCAACTCAACAGCAGTGAGGTTTTTTTGTTTTGTTTTGTTTTTTTGATATGTTGGTGAAGATATAGAACAATGTTGTAAGTTTATAGGTGGTGAACTAATAATCATATAGACAGTATACATATTAAAACTTCAGTGAGCAGGTTACTTTTTGTCTTAGAGTGAAGTCTCATGGCCTATAAAAGTAAAATTAAAAATTTTATTGAAAGTCCAGAGACAACCTGGGCCAGAAAAACATCAAAATGAACACAATGAAGATGACAGCTACACCAGACAAAAGAGAATACTGTATATTTATTCAATCAAAGCAGGAACTGAAGCTACTGAAAATAGTCATGGCAGGGTGAAAGTGGGATGTCTGAGAGCAAGGACTTAGTGGAGACTAGCAGATCCCATATAGGTAGGATTACATGATTGGTTAAGGGTACATAATTGCAAGTATACATGCTCTTCAGTTAATCACAAGATTGTCACAGGACAATGGAAGGACAAATTTTTCTAGGAACTTATTATTAAAATTGCTTTCTCAAGCATGTATGTTCCTGGTGGACCATTATATAGAAGATTATCAGTAATGCTATGCATCAAGAACCTTCAAGCATATCTACCACATCCTGCATGTGTTAAGTGTAAAGAAAAGACTCCCTGGGAATAGCTTGTGACATCTTGCGTCTGCCAGACCACAGAGAAGAATAATTTTTCCTTCAGGGTATAGGGTTTAGGTCCACACAAATGTTAGAGAAGACTGTCAGAAAAGGCAGTTTTAAAACCTTACATGGATTCCAGACTTATGTCAAGACTTAAGATGGAGTTAAGGCTTTGCTTTCAGAAAGCTCAGTTTACACACACCAAGTACCTTTGATTTTAGACTTTCATACAGTTTCTACAACAAATGAATATTCAAAATTGAAGTTGTCAAATATTTCGTATTACTTAGTTCCACAATCAATACCAAGGGAAGCAGCAGTCAAGACATCAGACGACATATTGCACTGGGTAATCTGCTGCAAAAGACCTCTTTCAAGTGCTGAAGAGCAAAAATGTATCTTTGAAGACTAAGTTGTGCCTAACCCAAGCCATGGTATTTTCAATTGTCTCATATGCATGTGAGAGCTGAACAGTTAATAAGGAAGATTAAAGAAGAGTTGATGCTTTTGAATTGTGGTGTTGGAGAATACTGAAACTGTGGACTGCCAAAAGAACTAACAAACCTCTCCTGCAGGAAGTACAGCCGGAATGCTCCTTTGAAGTGAGAATGGCCAGACTTCATCTCACCTACTTTGGTCATGTTGTCAGAAGGGACCATTCCCTGGATAAAGATGTATTGCCTGGTAAAGTGGAAGGTCAACAAAAAGAGAAAGGCCCTCAGTGGGATGGATTGACTGCAATGACGGGCTTAGGTATAGCAAGGATTGTGAGGCTGGCATGGTACCAGGCACTGTTTCATTCTGTTGTACAAAAGTGATTATGAGTCAGAGCTGACTCAATGGCACGTAACAATAACAACAAATACAGTATTTGCAACATACTTACAAAATATTAGTGGTTAATGGTTAAATTCCATAGACTCCAGGTTAACAGTTAAACTCCATAGGAGATAGTAACATATTTTGCACTTATAAAGTATATTATTACAAGAGAATGTTTTGCCATTCATAGAAAAAAATTACCAAAAACTCAACTTCATGGTGTTAAGGACCAGAATATATTAGACATTTACCCCAGTTGGCTAATGCTCTTTCTTCTTTTCTTGTTATGGTGACTAAAAAGTAAATATTTTTCTGTGTTCTCCCTTTTCTTTGTCCAAGGGTAATAACAAGCCTTCTCAGAAGTACTTTCATCATTGATCTTATCTCTCAAGGAAATACTATTCAAGTAGCTCTTGTCTTACAACAGGGTTCCATTTTGACTGCTCCATCATAAGTCCATTCTGACATAAATCGAATACCTTCTTTTATAAAATTTTTCATTATTATTGTCTTTTGTTATCAATGTTTTAAAATCCCATCTATGTGTTTGGGAATTGGAA
>NW_006922464.1:115176-122205 GCF_000298275.1 Orycteropus afer afer
TTTAAAATTTATATTGTGATTTGAGTGAAAGTTTACAGAGTAAATTCATTTTCCATACAGCAGTTCGTACACATTTTGTTTCATGACATTGACTGCAATCCCCATAATGTAACAGCCCTCTTCTCACTTCCTCCCTATAGTTACCTTTTTCCTGTGAAAAGTTACCTTCTTTCATATGCATTCCTGCCACATGAGCTATTTCCCTGTGCAAATACTGCCCTTTTGTTCCTCCAAAGACTGATCCTTCTAAGGAGTGTATCCACCTGGTATAAACATTCACCCTATGTGCCTTTCTATTGTTTAGCTGGAAGCCATGGGAGTGAGTTCAATTCCAGGCCTAAAGGCTAACTATGGGCCATGGTTTCAGGGGTTTCACCAGGCTCTGTGATACCAGTAAGCCTGGTCTTTTTTATGATTTTGATATTTGTTGCACTTTGTTTCCCCACTCTATCCAGGAGCTCCTGCACTGATCCCTTTCCCAGTGGTGAACAGTGGTAACCAGGAACCATCTAGTTTTCCTAGTCCCTTGGTCATATAGACTAAGGTTTATATGGTCCATGTGTCTTTAGTTTTCTTCATTCTTCTTCATTCTGGAAAGGAGAGACCAACTGTTGCATTTAGATGGCCTTGCAAGCTTTTAAGACCCCAGTTGTTACTCACCAGAGTAGGATGTAGAACAATGTATTTGTGTAGTATGTTATGCCAATTGAGCTTGAAGTCCCCCATGACCATGGTCCAAGCCCACAGGTTCAACAACTTGCTCCATCAGCGTGGTTGACCGTGGCTCAGAAGTTATCATAACTTTGCCCTTTGTTAGTTCATTTATATGGACATTCTTATGGCACATACAAATATATATGTACAAATATGGTTTGCCAATCTTATATATGTTCATGGATATATGCCCTTTTGTCTAGATATAACTGATCATTCAGACTGTCTGCCTATCTATTTACCCATTGGTTAATGTTTGTTATCATTGATAGCACAGTATCATATATGAAAAAGAGTTTATCTTTGTTGTCTGCACCTCTTGTGCACTTCTCTGTGTCTTCCTTTTCCTTAGTGTTATTGTGTTGGTCACTTGATTTGACATTGCCTTTCTCTTCACCCAAATAAATATTTGTCTCTCACCTATCTGCCAATTTTCCCTCCCCACCCTTCCCATCCCTGGTAATCTACAAAGAAAATTTCCTTCAATATAAAAACCTTTCCTTGACTTTTTACAATAATGGACTAATAAAATATTCATCCTTCTGTGATTTATTTTAATACATCTCACTGCCATTGGGTTTCAGAGGCTGTAAATCTTTACAGAAGTAGATTGCCTCATCTTCCTTCCACAGACCTTCTGGTTAGCAGCTAAATGCCTTATCTTCTATGCCACCAGATCTCCTTTTATTCTAATACATACATACATAAAAATTACACTAATCATTAAAAAAAAAGAAGAAGAAGGTTGTAAGGGTGGTTCGTTGTAACTAGACTATATCATAAATTGGACACTACCTGCAGTGACTTGTTTCTAATAGCTTCAAATTTAACAAGGACTAAATTAAAGTATTAACAAGGTATGGTGATGCAGTGCCTTAGTCATTTGACTGCTATACAGCCACTCTATAGAAGGAAGATGGGACAATCTACTTCTGTAAAGATTTACCACCTCGGAAAACCAATGGGGGTGGCTATCACTTGGAATCCACTCGATGGCAGTGAGCTTGATTTTTTTTTTTTTTTTTGAAGTTAAAAGTATTAAGGCGTTCTGGTCGTGTAGTGATTAAGGCATTTGGCTGCTAACCAAAATGTTGGTGGTTGGAACTCACCAGCCTCTCTGCAGAAGAATGATGAGGCAGTCTCTTTAGGTAAATATTTGCAATCTTGGACCTAGTGGGGGTCACTATGAGTTGGAAACAGACAGATGGCAGTGAATTTGATTTAGAGTTTGCTAAGTCAAAATACTAGAATTTTAAATTTTCTCTACCCACAAGATGCACCAATTCTAGGATGGTCATCTGAGATATTCTCTGGCATCGAATTGAAATTTTAAACACTATCAATTATTTAATCAAGCAGTATTTACTGACAACTGTGTATAGGTTATGTGATAAATCATCAGGGGAAAGTATGAATTCTTTCTTCAGATATGTTATGAGCTGCATGGATTATGATATAAATACGAATGGAAGACATCAGAGCAGCTAAAAGTGAGTGCCACATGAATTCTATGGACTCGAAGTGTCATTGCACTTCAAAAAACAGAGATTGTTTGGATGAACCCCTGAAAATATTGCCCTGAGATAATCTTTAAACCTAAAACCAAAAATATGTCCTGAAGTCTTCTTAAAACCAAACAACAATCTAACTTAATTAGTAAATAATATCTGACTTCAGAATCATACTTTTTTAAGAACTATCTATATGGGATCCAAGTGACAACAGGAACTCAAAAGATTTGATAGGAACCTTAGAAGCAGTGAGTTTATGTCAATGGAGGGAGAACAATTCAGAAAAACAGGGTGAGAATGGTTGCACAATCCAAAGAATGTAATCAGTGTCACTGAATTGCAAGAAAGGTTGAATTGTTGTATGGACTGCTGTGTATATTCTCAACAACAACAAAAAAATAATTTTTTTTAAAAAAAAGGGAGATTGTTTTGATCTATGGTACTGTGGTTGTCCACACATCAGGGAGAAGGTAGCACTTGAGCTGGGTTTTGAGAAAATGTTAGAGGTAAAGATCAAGGTGGGATAAAGTGAAGGGGACACCAAATGTTGGGACAGGGAAATACAGTGGTCCCTTGGTATCTGCAGGGGGATTGCCTCCAGGACCTCCTAGAACCTCAAATCTCTTATATAAAATAGTTTAGTATTTGCACATGCCTACATACTTTCTCCTTCTATACTTTAAATCATCTCTCAAGCTAAAAAAATCAACCTACCATCTATTCAATTCTAAGTCATAGCCCACTAGGTTTCCCACCCTGCAAATGTTTTTCTGTTTTGTTTTGTCTTTTTTTTTTTTTTTTTTTTAATATATTGTGGCTTGGGTGCAAATTTACAAAGCAGGTTCATTTTACTCTCAACAGTTCATGCACATTTAATTTCATTGCACCCATTACAATCCCAACACTAAAAAGTTCTCCTCCCACCTCCTCCCTGTGACTATACCTTCCTTGTGTATGTCTTGTCTATGCATTCCTGTCTGTTCAGCTTTCCCTCTACCCAAATGCTGCCCTTCTGGTCTCTCACAATAAATTGCTCTAAGGAGTGCATCTCCCTCAGGTAGGTAGGTGCATCTCAGTAAAAAGTTAGGCCTTTCTACTGTTTGGGTGACAGTTAATCCACAAAACTGAGTCTAGTTCTAGTTCTGAAGGATAATCCTTGGCCCTAGTCTTGGGGATTCCACCAGTCTCTATCTGACCAGTAATTCTGATCCTTTTTTGGGAGCTTTGGTGGTATAGTGCCTAAGGCATTTGACTACTAATCAGAAGGCTGGTGATTCAAGCCCACCAGTCTCTCCTCGGAAGGAAGGTTGGGCAATCTACTTCCACAGTGATACTACCTCAGAAACCTGAAGAGGGGGTCACTATGAGTCAGATCCAACTCAAGGGCAGTGGGTTTGGTTTATGTTTTTGAATTTCATTCCACATTTTCCCCTCCCACTCTATCCATGGTCTCCAATTTTGATCCCTTTATGAGTGTTTGGCTTTGGTAACCAGACACCATATAGTTCTCTTGGTCTCAGGGTCATGAAGGCTGAGGTACCCATGACCCATCATATCCTGGGACTAATTGTTTCCATATGACTTTGATTTTCTTCACTCTTCTTTTCTCCAGATGAGGGGAGATCAATAGCTGCATCTTAAATGGCCACTCAAAAGCTGTTAAGATCCCAGTCACTACACACCAAAGTAGAATGTAGAATAAGATTTTATATACTGCATTGTGCCAACTGAGCTTGATGTCCCCCAAGACCATGGTCCTAAGCCACTGCCTGGTGACTCAGTCCCTTAAGGTGTTTGCTTGTCACTGAGAAACTACTCCAAACTTGTCCCCTGTTAGTCCTATAATGTATATGGGTATTTTTATAGCACAAATACACATGTAAGAATGTCATCAGTCAAATCTATCTATGGTTGTGGATACATTCTTGTTCACCTACCCACACCTGATCTTCTCACCTATCTATGTATTTACCCTTAGAGTAGTGTTTGTTGTTACTGGTAATGGAGTATTGAGTATTTAATAGTCTTTACCTCTGTTGTCTGTATCTTTTGTACACATTTCTTAGTCCTCCTTTTCCCTATTGTTATTGTGGTGGTCACACACGTTTGTTATACTGGCTTTTCTTGTGCTCAAATAAACACATGACTCTTAACTTGTCAGAGAATTTCTCTCCCTTTCCCTTCCATCCCCGTTAACCAACAAAGTAAATTTTCTTCCCTCCATAAATCTTTCCTTGACTTTTTATCATAAGGGACTCATACAATATTCGTCCTTCTATGATTGACTTATTTCACTCAGCGTAATGTCCTCCATGTTCATTCATGTTATGAGGTGATTTGCAGATTCTTCATTATTCTTTAATGTTGCATAGTATTCCATTGTGTGAATGTGCCACAGTTTTGGTAATCCATTCATCTGTTGATGGACACTTAGATTGTTTCCATACCTTTGTTATAGTGAATAATGCTGCAATGAACATGAGTGGGCAAATGTCTATTCGTGTCCTAGATTTTACCTCTTTAGAATATGTTCCTAGTGGTGGTATTACTGGATCAAATGGTATTTCTATTTCCAATTTTTAAAGTAAATGCCATGCTGTTTTCCACAGTGACTGTACCATTTTACAGTCCCACCAGCAGTGTATGAGAGTTCCTGTCTCTCCACACCCTTGCCAACACTTACTTTCGGCCTTGTTGAACTTTGCTATTATTGCTGAGGTGAGACAATATCTCATTGTGGTTTTGATTTGCATGTCTCTAATAGCACTGGTGGCATAGTGCCTAAAGCATTTGACTGCTAATCAGAAGGTTGGCAGTTCAAACCCACCAGCCACTCTGCAGAAGGAAGTTGGGCAATTGACTTCCATAAAGATTTACAGACCCTGAAACCCAAAGGGGATTGCTATGAGTCTGAATAGACTTGATGGCAGTAAGGTGGTTTTTTTTTTTTTTTTTTTTGGTTTAATGGCTAATGATTATGAGCATTTTCTCATGTGTTTGTTGGCTATCTGTATATCTTCTTTAGTGAAGTGTCTGTTCATGTCTTTTGCCCATTTTTGTACTGGATGGTTTGTCTTTTTGATGTGGAGATGTTGAAGTTTTCTATACACTTTAGAGATAAGGCCCTTGCAAGATATGTCATAGACAATTTTTTTTTTTCCCCAATCTGTAGGTTCTTTTTTCACTCTTCTGGAGAAGCCATTTGATGCACATAATTTAGTTTTTAAAAGGTCCCAGTCATCCAATTTCTCACCTTCTGCTTTTGCATTTTGGATTATGCTTGATAGTCTATTTATGCTGTAAAATAGGGCCCCTAGATTTGCCCCTATTTTATCTTTGATGAACTTCAAACTGGGAGTTTACATTTAAGTTGTTGATACATTTTGAGTTTGTTTTTGTGTATGTGTGAGATATGGATCTTGTTCCATTTTTCTACAAGTGGATATCCAATTTTCCAGCACCATTTGTTAAAGAGGCTATCTCTTCCCCCATTTAATGGATTTTGGCCCATTGTCAAAGATCAGCTGTCCATAGATGGATAGGTCTATTTCTGGGTTTTTGACTCTGTTCCATTGGTCTGTTTCTCTATCGTTGTACCAATACCATGCTGTTTTGACTACTGTGGCTGTATGGTAGATTTTGAGGTCTGGAATGCGAAATCTCCTACTTTGTTTTTCTTCCTCAGCAGTGCTTTGTTTATCCGAGATCTCTTTCCTTTCCATATGAATTTAATGATTAGTTTTTCCATGTCCTTAAAAAAGGTTGATGGAATCTAGATCATGATGGCATTGAATGTGTAAATTGCTTTAGGTATTATTGACATTTTCACAGCATTCAATCTTCCTGTCCATGAGCAAGGCATGCCCTTCCATTTATATAGGTCTCTTATAGTTTCTTGTAGTAGTGTTCTGTAGTTTTCTTTGTATAGGTCCTTTGTGTCCCTGGTAAGATTTATTCCCAAGTAATCTACCTTTTTGGTAGCTATTGTAAACGGTATTGTTTTCCTCATTTCCTTTTCAGTGATCTTTGTGATGTAGAGGAATCCAACTGATTTTTGTATGTTAATCTTATATCCTGCACTTTGCTGAACTTTTTTGTTAGTTCCAGCACTTTTCTAGCTGAGTCTCTTGGGTTTTCTATGTAGAGGATCATGTCATCTGTGAATAGAGATAACTTTAGTTCTGTGCCAATTTGGTTGCCTTTTATTTCTTTTTCTTGCCTTCTTGTCCTGGCTAAGACTTCCAATACAATGTTAAATAGATGATAGAGGGCATCATTGTCTGATTCCCATTCACAAGGGGAATTCTTTGAGTCTTTCTCCATTAAGAATAATGTTGGCTGTTGGTTTTGCATATATGCCCTTTATTATTTTGAAGAATTTTCTTTCTATTCTTACTTTGCTGAGAGTTTTGATCAGGAATGGGTGTTGGATTTTGTCAAATGCCTTTTCTGCATCAATTGATATGATCATGTGGTTCTTTTCCTTTGTTTTATTTATGTGATGGATTACATTGATTGTTTTTCTGATGTTGAGCCATCCTTGCATGTTGTTGTTGTTAGGTGCCATCGAGTTGTTTCCAACTCATAGCGAACCCAAGAACAGCAGAACGAAGCACTGCCCGATCCCACGCCAGCTCCATGATCCCTGCTATATTTGAGCCCATCATAGCAGCCATTGTGTCAATCCATCGCATTGAAGGCCTCTCTTTCTTTCGTTGACCTTCCACCCTACCAAGCATGACATCCTTCTCCAGGGAATGGTCCCCTCTGACAACATGACCAAAGTAGGTGAGATGAAGTCTGG
>NW_006922464.1:129699-130557 GCF_000298275.1 Orycteropus afer afer
ATATCTTCAACCAAAACAAGGCCAGGAGCTGATTGTGGAACAAACCATCAACTGCTCATATGCAAGTTCAACTTGAAGTTGAAGACAATTAAAACCAAAATATGATCTTGAATATATCCTTTCTGAATTTAGAGACCATCTAAATAACAGATTTGATGCACTTAACACCAGTGACCAAAACCCAGAAGAATTGTGGAGTGACATCAAGAAAATCATCCATGAAGAAAACAAGAGGTCACTAAAAGACAACAAAGAAGAGAAGACCAAAATGGATGACAAAAGAGACTCGAAAACTTGCCCTTGAGTGGAGAGTAGATAAAGTAAATGGAAGAAATGACAAGATCAAAGAGCTGAACTGAAGATTTCCAAGAGCAGCTTGAGAAGACAAAGCCAATTACTATAATGAAATGTGCAAAGACCTGGAGTTAGAAAAACAAAAGAGAAAAAAATGCTTAGCATTTCTCATGCTGAAGGAATTGAGGAAGAAATTTAAGTCTCGAGTTGTAATATTGAAAGATTCTATGGGCAAAATATTGAATGATGCAACAATGATCAAAAGAAGATGGAAAGAATACACAGAGTCACTGTTCCAAAAAGAACTGGTCGATCTTCATCCATTTCAGGAGGTGGCATATGATCTAGAACCAATGGTATTGAAGGAGGAAGTCGAAGCTGCAATGAGGGAACTGGTGAAGAACAAGGCTTTGGGAATTGATGGAATACCCATTGAGATATTTCAACAAAAGGATGTCCCACTGGAAGCACTCATTTCATTATGCCAAGAGATTTGGAAGACAGCTACCTGGCCAACTGACTGGAAGAGATCCATATTTGTACCCACTCCAAAGAAAGGTGATC
>NW_006922464.1:130721-135928 GCF_000298275.1 Orycteropus afer afer
GTGCCTCAAGTCATCCCCACTTTCAGCAAGCAAAGTTGTATTTTCTGTGTATCTCAGGTTGTTAATGATTCTTCCTCCAATCCTGATGCCACATTTTTCTTCATATAGTCCAGCTTCTTGGATTATTTTCTCAGCTTATAGATTTAATAAGTGTGGGGAAAGGACACAACACTGACACACTCCCTTCTTGATTTTAAACCATTTAGTGTCTCCTTGTTCTGTTCAAATGACAGCCTCCTGGTCAAGGCACAGGTTCCTCATGAGTACAATTTGGATGTCTTTTATTTCTTTTTCTTGCCTTCTTGTCCTGGCTAGGACATCCTTGCATACTGGTATGAATCCCTCTTGGTCATAGTATATTATTTTTTGGACATGGTATTGAATTCTGTTGGCTGTGATTTTGTTGAAGATTTTTGCATCTATATTCATGAGGCAAATTGGTCTGTAACCTTTCTTCTTGATACTGTAGATGTCTTTTGTTGCTCTTTTTCTCATTGTTGGAATTGTTGAGTTAAGGTATTGATTTTCATTCTTTCTTCTTTTTTGATGTCTGCATTTATTGATATAAATTGACCTCTGAGTACTGCTTTCACTCTGTCACAAAGGTTTTGGTAAATTGTATTTTCATTCTAATTTGTTTCTAGGAATTTTTTTCCCACTTTCTTTCTTCTTTTACCCAGTGTTTTTAAGCAGTGTATTATCCAGTGTCCAAGTATTTGATTTTTTCCCTTGGTCTTCCTATTATTGTTTTCTAATTTTATGGCATTTTGATCCAGTAAGATGCTTTGTAGCATTTCAATGTTTTTTAATCTGTTGAGGCTTGTTTTGTGTTCTAACATATGGTCTATTCTGGGGAATGATTCGTGTGCACTGGAAAAGACTGTGCATTGTGTTTTTGTTACGTGGAGTGCTCTGTATATGTTTATGAGGTCAAGTTGCTTGATTGTGTTGCTGAGATCTTCTGTATCCTTTTTTTTTCCCCCCTAGTTATGTCCTTCATCAAAAGTGGTATGCTAAAGTCTCCTAATGCTATTGTAGAATCGACTAATTTTCCTTTCTATTAAGTTAATGTTTGCTTTGTGTGCTTTGGAGCTCTTTCATTGGGTGCATAGATATTTATTATGGTAATGTCCACTCAGTCAATTCACTCTTTTAACAACATACAGTGCCCTTCTTTGTCCCTTACGCTGGTTTTCACAATGAAGTCTGTTTTATGAGAAACTAATATTGCCACTCCTGCTCTTTCTTGGTTGCCATTAACTTGATATGTATTATTTCCTTCCCTTGATTTTTAATTTATCTTTATCTTTGTGTCTAAGGCAGGATATTGATAGGCCTTGCCTTCTTATCCAACCTGCCACTCTCTTTCTCTTGACTGGTACATTTAGTTCATTCACATTCAATGTAATTATTGATAGGTATGAATTTATTGTTGTCATTCTATTGTGTTTTTTGTTCTGTTGGTGGTGGTTTCTTTGTTCCAAATATTAATATTCTGCCATGCTGAGTTCAAAATTCTGTTATCAAGCATTTTTTTCTCTTTTCTTCATTATTGCTGGTTTTGTGTTTCTAAATGTTTGTGATTTTCTTCTTCCTTAGTTTGGTTAGAAGGCTTGCTAATTTTATATGTGGTTGCCCTGCAGTAAATTTGTGTCCCCCTGAGTTTGTAATAGTCTGTTCTATATATACATAATCCTGACTTCCTCTCTATTTGGAAGTTTTGTAATTATAACAATTATTCCTCTATTTGCATTGCTGTTGGTATTATTTACAGATTGACTCCTCTATTTCTCTATTTACATTTTTGTGAGCTTATTTCAGTTTTGAAATTCTTTTTCTGGGTTGGTTTCTAGGTGTTAGTGTCAAGCTTCTTGATTTTAATTTCATGTTTTCTGTTGGAATGACTCCCTTTAACATTTCTTGTAAGGTGGGTCTGGTTTTCATAAATTCCCTTAATTTCTGTTTGTGTGGAAATGGCTTAATTTCACCCTCATCTTTGAGGGACAGTTGGTTGGTTATATAATTATTGGTTGGCAATTATTTTCCTTCAAGGTTTTGTATATGCCTTCCCTTGTCCTTCTTGCATGCATGGTTTCTGCTGAGAAGTCAGAGCTTAGTCTTATTGGTTGCCCATTGTAGGTAACAATTGGTTTTTCCTGAGCTGCTCTCAAGATTCTTTTTCTGTCTTTGTTTTTGGAAAGTGTGATTATGATATGTCTTGGTGACTTTCTCTTGGAGTCTATCCTGTATGGTGTTCATTGAGATTCTTGAATGTATATCTTTTCATCTTTCATGAGATAGGGGAAGTTGTCTGTTAGCAAGTCTGATAATTTCCTCAGGGTCTTAATTATTTATTTAATTTGCCTCACTTTGTTCTGGAATTCCAATAAGGTGAATGTTGTTTCTTTTCATATAATCCAATATAACTCTTAAGTTTCCTTCATTTTTTTTTTCTCAATTCTTTGTTCTAATTTTTCCTTGTGGAAGCTGGTGTCAAGGGATTTACTTTTTAGCTGGAAAATGCATTCTTCAGCAAGTTTGAGTTTACTTTTTTGCCCTTCCAATGTGTTATTTATCACCATAATTTTAGTGTTTATCTTCTGGATTTCTAATTGCTGGTTTTTTATGGTTTCTGTCTATTTATTTTGTCATTTTGCTCTTGAATGATTTTCCCGAATTCTTTAAAAGTGTTGTCTGTCTTCTCCTTGTTTCTGTTTATGGTTTCCTGGAGATCTTGGAAGGCTATATATATATCTTTTGAATTGCTAATCAGATAATTATTTGTCCTTCCTTCAGGAGATTTCGTAATTCTTTAGTTTGGATGCTTGTTTCTACTATCTTGTTCCCCCCCCCCCCTTTTTGAGTTGAATTGTCTGTTGTCTCTGAGACATTTTTAAGTTCTTGTCTTTATTTGTTGGTTATGTGCTGATTTGTTTCCTCCTGGTTTTATGTTTTACTTTGTTTTAATATATCTGGAAATGTGGAGTAGATGTATTTCTTTTGTTGTTAGCTTGGTAGTTGTTCTGGTTACCTAGTATTCCTCTGACAGGAATATACCACAAATGGGATGGCCTTAACAAACAGGAGTTTATTCTCTTACAGTTTGGAGGCTTTAAGTCCAAGTTTAAAGTACCATACTCTAGGGGCTGTGTGAAAGCCCCTCAGCCTTGGGCTTCAGCTCTCCCTCTTGCTCCTGGCCCACTGAAGCTAGAGGTAACTCTTCCCTCAGGCGGCTACTGGCTGTTGAGGCTAACAAGCCCAAGTTCAACAGATAAAATGGCACAGTCTTGATGTTACCAAACCACATGGCAGACCATTAATTTAAGTCAATTGTAAGTCCCAAGGTCAGCATAGCATGGCAGGCTGCTGAACAATGACAGGCTACATGCAGGGTCTGAGCATGCCATAAGCTAGAGACCCTTCCCCAGGAATGCAAACCACATTGGCTAAGGCAGCTACTCAGCTGTTCACATGAGATTCCACCATGGAGTTGATTACTAGTCTCATCATGGGGAATACTACATCCAGCTGCCCAGTCACTCAATCAGGTGCAGCCAAGTTGACACACAACTGAACTACCACAGCAGCACTGGGTCACACTTCAACTTTTTCTATGTTGGTGGAGTAGCTGGTGGGAATGTGGGTTCAAGTCTCTGTCATAAAGAAGAGTTGCAGTTGGGATGAGCTGGTGTGGTCCACCATCTGTTATTGATCCTGTGGTGCAGGAGCTGTTGGTGTTACTCATCTGTTGGGTGAGGTGGTTGGTGTAGTATTGATAGCTGACTGATGGAGAGTAAATGTGTTCCTCTCATTGGATGAGGCAGAGGAAAAAGAAAGAAAACCAAGGAGAAGGAGAAGAGATGAAAATATAGAATAAAAATAGAAGATAAGAAATAGGGGGAAAGGAAAAAGAATATAAGAAAAAGAGAAAAACAAAAGTAATGGGAATGAGAGGGATAAAGGTTTGGTAAAAATGAAAAAAGAAAAGAGGTGGGGAGTAAATGATCAGATAGTAAGGACAAAAAAACTTTGGAAAATAAAATAAAAACAAAGGGAGGATAAGGTAATTGAGGAGGGACTTTCCTAGTAATGGTCAGCCAATGGCCCTGGGAGCAGGCAGTTGTGGCAGCATCTCCTCATTCACTATGTACCCATGCAGATGAAAGGAGATTCGTGTAAGAAGTCATTTCCAAGAAAGAAGGCTAAAGCTTGTTTGTTGTGCTTAGTGTGAGATACATCAGGCAGTGATGCAGATGTGGGAGAAGGACAGTTGCATCCTGCATCTGTTTGGAGTGGTTTGCTGAGGGTGGCATTCCACTGTCAATCAAAGCCCTGCAGTTCAAACCCACCAGCTGCCCAACAGAAGAAAGGGAGCCCTCCTCCACAAAGACCCACAGGTACCAAGACCCCAGGAGGCTGTTCTACATCATGCCAAAAAGGATTGCTATGAGTTGGCCTTGAGCACACTGCCATAGGTCCGATTTGGATTTGGTTTATTTGGGGAAAGATTTTCTTCCCTTTCCCTTACTCTTGCACTCCACTACCACTTAACGTATGAGAATTCTGACCCATTTCCCTACAAGATCTTCTCCCACACATGGGGCATTAGCTCATTTTGAGATCATCCCAGTCTGTCTACCCTGTGTTTTTAACTTCTATGTGTTCTGTGAAGTTTTTCTTTTGTTTTTCCTCCTCAACATCCTTTGGAGAAAGGGGAGTAAAAGGCCAGGAAGACCAGAACAGAGCAAGGAGTCAGCCGCAGGGATCCAGGTGAGGAGAGGGAACCCAGACCATGCTCCACAAGCAGCAAGGCAGGAAAGCAGGAGAAAGGAAAGGAAAAAGGCCAGTGGGACCAGGACAGAGTGAGGAGTCAGCCACAGGGATCCAGGTAAGGGGAGCTCGGAGAGGTTTCCAACAGCTAAGGGAGAAAACGTGTCTGTTGGTTTGCCCTACTGTGGTGACATGTTGCTGTGAGTCTTGAGGATGTGCCACTGGTGTTTCAAACCCAACAGGATGCACATGGTGCACAGCTATCAGCCGGCTTGCAGACTGGGACAGACTAGGAAGAAGGAAGAGGCCATACACTTCTCAAAGAATAAGCCAGGGAAAATTTTATGAATAGCAAAGAAACATTGTCTGATACATTAATGCACAACTTTATGAATAGTCTGGAAACATTGTCCAATACAGAGGAGAAGGATGAGTCC
>NW_006922464.1:139014-147600 GCF_000298275.1 Orycteropus afer afer
GCCAACTTTGTCTCACCTACTTTGGTCATGTTGTCAGAAGGGACCATTCCCTGGAGAAGGATGTCATGCTTGGTAAGATGGAGGCTCGACGAAAGAGGGGAAGGCCTTCAACGAGATGGATTGACATGGTGGCTGTGACAATGGGCTCAAGTATAGCAAGAATCATGGAGCTGGTGTGGGATCAGGCAGTGTTTTGTTCTGCTGTGCATGGGGTTGCTATGAGTAGGAAACAATTCGACGGCACCTAAGAACAACAACAACGATATCCTTTGTGTTTGTAATGGCTTCTCTTCAGGGTGGACCACCAACCCACCCCCAAGTCACTGACCTCTGTTCCTTTCCTGTCTTCAGTCAATCTAATACTTTAGCTTATATCCCTGGATCATTATTTGTTCTGTTTCACTGAGTTTTCCCAAATCTCTGTTGAAGAGGGATCTGATGCAATCTGTTAGTAGGACATCATTTTAGGACCCATCCTTGAACCTGTAAATCTTTACTGAAGGAGATGGCCCATCTTCTATGGAGTGACTGGTGGGTTCACACCACTAACTTTTTGGTTAGCAGCCAAATTCTTCAACCACCACACCACCAGAGCTTATAATACATAATACAATATAAATGATGCATAAACAGCATTTATGCTTCCTCTTAGACTTTGGAGGATTGCTTTGATCTCTTAATTGTTTTTTCCACACCCTAATCCATATGAAATCTGCAGATATGGAGGCCTGATTGTACTTCCAGAGTAAAACTGAGAGGATCTACAATGAATTGAAGTGTAGTTTATTAGGGTTATGAAATTAACCCAGTAATAGAAATTGATTGAAATTCATTTACTGTATGATTGGCAAATTGGGGCAATATTTCTTATTGTTGTTAAGTGCCATTGAGTCATCTCAGACTCATAGCCACCCTATGTACAGCAGAACAAAACACTGCCTAGTCCTGTGCCAACCCCATGATCCCTGCTATACCTGAGCTTGTCATTGTAGCCACTGTTTCAACCCATCTTGTTGAGGGCCTTCCCCTTTTTCATGGACCCTCCACTTTACTAAGCATGACATCCTTCTCCAGAGAATGGTCCTTTCTTACAACATAACCAAAGTAGGTGAGATGAAGACTGGCCATTCCACTTCCAAGAAGCATTCTGGCTGCACCTCTTCAAGGACAGATTTGTTAGTTCTTTTAGCAGTCCATAGTACTTTCAGCATTCTTTTCCAACACCACAACTCAAAATCATTGACTCTTCTTCAGTCTTCCTGACTCATTGTCCATCTCTCACATCCATATGAGGTGATCAGAAATACCATGCCTTGTGTCAGGCACACGTTAGTCTTCAAGGAGATATTTTTGCTCTTCAGCACTTGAAGGAGGTCTTTTGCAGCAGATTTGCCCAATGCTCTACATCATTTGATATCTTGACTGCTGCTTTCATTAATGTTGATTGTAGAGTAGTGCTTAAGGCATTTGACTGCTAATCAGAAGGCTGGTGGTTCAAACCCATGAGCCACAATTTGGAAGGAAGCTTGGGCAATATACTTCCGTAGAGATACCACTTAGTAAACCCAAGGAAGGGTTACTATTAGAAGTCGATGGTACTTTGAGCATTCTTCACCAACACCACAACTCAAAAGAATCAACTCTTCTTCGATCTTCCTTATTCACTGTCCAGAGATTGAAAATACCATGGCTTGTGTCAGATGCACCTTAGTCTTCAAGGAGATATCTTTGCTCTTAAGCACTTGAAAGAGGTCTTTTTGCAGCAGGTTTTCCCAATGCAATACATCTTCTGATGTCTTGACAGCTGCTTCCATAGGTGTTGATTGTAAAACCAAGTAATGGTTGTTGTCTTTGACAACTTCAATTTTTTCTCCATTTATCATGATGCTTATTATTGGTCTAGTTCTGGTTTTTTGTTTTCTTTAGAGTGAGTTGTAATCCATACTGCAGACTGTAGTCTTCCATCTCCATCAGTAAGTGCTTCAAGTCATCCTCACTTTCAGGAAGCAAAGTTCTGTCATCAGCATATCATAGGTTGTTAATGAATCTTCCTCCAATCCTGATACCATGTTCTTCTTCATATAGCCAAACTTCTTGGATTATTTAATCAGCATACAGATTGATTAAGTATGTTGAAAGTATACAACCCTGAAACACTCCACACTTGATTTTAAACCATGCAGTGTCCCATTGTTCTGTTCAAATGACAGCCTCCTGGTTTATTTACAGGTTCCTCATGAGTACAATTAAGTGCTCTGGGATTCCCATTCTTCTCAATGTTATCCACAATTTTTTATGATCCACACAATCAAATGTCTTGCATAGTCAATAAAGCACAAGTAAACATATTTTTGGTATTCTTTCCTTTGAGCCATGATCCAATTGACATCAGCTATGGTATCCCTTGTTCCACATCCCCTTCTGAATCCAGCTTGCATTTCTGGAAGTTCTTTGTCAATATATTGTTGCAACCATTTTTCAATTATATTCAATAATATTTTATTTGCATATGATATGAATGATATTCTTCAATAATTTCCACATTATGTGGGATCACTTTTCTTTGGAGTGGGTAAAAATATGGGTCTTTTTCAGCTTGAGAAATGCTGAGTGTGTTCTTCCCTTTTGGCTTTCCAACTTCATGTCTTTGCACATTTCATTATAATAATTGACTTTGTTTTCTCGAGCTGCTTTTTGAAATATACTCTTCAACTCTTTTGGAAAATATAAAAGTAATACAAAGCATCTTACAGATCACAACACTGTAAAATTGAAATTTAACAGCAGGAAGAGCAAGGAAATAAATCACATACATGGAAACAGATTAACACCTTACTTAAAAATAACTGAATAATAAAACAAAAAACAAACTCACTGCCATTGAGATGATTTGACTCATAGTGAACCCTCTTTGGGTTTCTGAGGTGGCATCTCTATGGAAGTAGATTGCCCAATCTTCCTTCTGAGGAGTGGCTGGTGGGGTTGAACCTCCAGCCTTTTGGTTAGCAGTCAAATGTCTTAGGCACTACACCACCAGAGCTCCCAAATGAATAATAGCCAGATATCCCTACTAGATAATAGAAGACATAAAAAACTTCCTTGAATCAAAGAACAATAAAAACACAGCACACAAAACCTTTGGAATGCAGCAAAAGCAGTGCTCAGAGGATTACTATGGATAGCTGACCTTGGACAAGGGGCTGGAATCCATTAAATGGAGAAGAGATAGTCTCTTTAACAAATACTACTGGCAAAACTGGATATCCATTTGCAGAAAAATGAAACAAGATCTGTACCTTATATCACATCATATATAGAAACTAACTCAACATAGATCAAAGACCTAAATGTAAAACCTAAAATTATAAAGATCAAATGAAAAATAGGGACAAACAAAAGGGTCCTAATATGTAGCATATATACACTATCAAACATAACTAAAAATGCATTAACACTAGAAGACAAACTAAATGACTGGGACCTCCTAATATTTAGCCCTTATGTACCTCAAAAGATTTCACTAAAAGAGTAGAAAGAGAAGCCATAGACTGGGGAAAGGGACTAATGCTACAACTTATATAAGACTTCACTACCTCAACAACAAGAAGCAAACAATATAATTTAAACACAGCAGAGAACATGAACAGACAGTATCAAAACAGGCATTTAGGTGGCCAACAAACACATAAAGAGATGCTTATGATCATTAGCCATCTCTAAACCCACTGCCATTGAACTGATTCCAAGTCATAGAGATCCCACAGAGTAGAACTGCCCCATAGAGTTTTCAAGGCTATAAATATTAACAGAAGCAGACTGCCTCATCTTTCTCCCATTGCCTCCTTGACTGCTGGTTTCTGCCAAGACAACAGAGCTTAGTCTTATTGGTGAAAAACAAGACTCCAGGAATTGATTGAATATTCATTGAGATGATTCAACAAACAGATGCTGTGCTTGAAACACTTACTCATCTACGCCAAGAAATTTGGAAAACAGCTACGTAGCCAAACTGACTGGAAGAGTTCCATATTTGTACCCATTCCAAAGAAAGGTGATCCAGCAAAATGTGGAAAATATCAAACAATATCATAAATATCACAAGCAAGTAAAATTTTGCTGAAGATAATTCAAAAACTCTTGCAGCAGTATATTGATAGGGAACTTCCAGAAATGCATGCTGGATTCAGAAGAGGACATTGGAACAAGGGATATCATTGCTGATGTTAGATGAATGTTGGTTGAAAGCAGAGAATACCAGAAGGATGTTTATTTGTGTTTTATTGACTATGCAAAAACATTTGACTGTGTGGATCATAAAAAATTATGGATAAAATTGAGAAGAATAGGGATTCCAGAACACTTCATTGTGCTCATGAGGAAACTGTACAAAGACCAAGGAGGCTGTCATTGGAACAGAACAAGGGGATACTGAATGGTTTAAAATCAAGAAGGGAGTGTGTCAGAGTTGTATCCTTTTACCATACTTATTAAATCTGTATGTTGAGAAAATCATTCAAGAATCTAGATTATATGAAGAAGAATGCTGCATCAGGATTGGAGGAAGAGTCATTAACAACCTGTGATATGCAGATGACACAATCCTGCTTGCTGAAAGTGAAAATGACTTGAAGCACTTACTGATGAAGATTAAAGGCTACAATCTGCAGTATGAATTACACCTCAACATAAAGAAAATGAAAATCTTCATAACTGGACTGATAAGCAACATCATGATAAATGGAGGAAAGATTGAAGCTGTCAGAGATTTCATATTACTTAGATCTACAATCAACAACAATGGGCGCAGAAGTCAAGAAATCAGATGACATATTATTACACTGCACTGGACAAGTCTGTTGCAAAAGACCTCTTTAAAGTGCTGAAGAGCAAAGATGTCTCTTTGAAGACTAAGGTGCACCTAACCGAAGCTGTGATATTTTCAATCGCTTCATATATATGTGAAAGCTGGACAACGAATAAGGAAGACCGAAGAGGAGTTGATGGAGTTGTTGGAGATGAATACTGAAAGAAAGTACCATGGACTGCCAGAAGAACAAACAAATCTGTCCTGAAGGAAGTGCAGCCAGAATGCACCTTGAAAGAAAGAATGGCCAGACTTTGTCTCACTACTCTGTTCATGTCATCAGAAGGCACCATTCCCTGGAGAAGGACATCATGTTTGATAAAGTGGAGGGTCAGCAAAAAAATGGGCAGACCCTCAATGAGATGGATTGGCACAGTGGCTGCAACAATGGGCTCAGGTATAGCAAGGATTGTAAGGGTGGTGCACAACCAGGCAGTGTTTCATTCTGTTGTACATAGGGTCACTATGAGTAGGAGGCAACTTAATGGTAACAGTAACCAGTCTTATTCGTTTTCCTTTGTGGATAACTTTTCATTTTTCCCAAACTGCTTTCAAGATTTATTCTTTTTCTTTGGTTTTGAAGTTTTCATTTTGTTTTGTTTCTTCTGGTTTCAGAATTGTGTTGGTGATATTCTTTTGGAGTCTATTCTGTTTGTTAAACTTCTTGAATGCATATTTTCTCATGTTTCATATTATAAAAGTTTTTTTTTTTTTTTTCCTTCCCAACAAATCTACTATTTTCTCAGTTTTGTTTTTGGGGTTTTTTTTTCCTCTCTCTCTCTTCTTGTTGTGGAATTTTGGTCATATATAAGTTATTCCTCCTGATAGTGTCACACATAATCTTTAGTTTTTGTTTGTTTGTTTGTTTGTTTCTGATTGTTCCTCTAGCAGATTAGTATTAAGAGTTTCATTTATGCCATCTACAATTGATTCAACTCTATTCCTTTGTCCTTCCAATGTGTTACCTATATCTAAAATTTCGGTATCTATCTCCTGGATTCTATTTGCTATTTTATCTGTTTCCTAATTTTCCATTTCTTATTTTTATTTTGTCAATTTGTTTTTGGATTTTTGTGGTGCAGTGAATGATGTAGTATGATTTTTCCATCCATAGTCTTTGTAACTCCCACTGTATTACTGGATGGGATAATGCAAACAACGTGTATAGAAATCTGATGGGATTGGTTAGTTTTGTCACTCTGCTAGACTTCAAATGATCCTTCCTCTCCGGTAGCATAGTGCCTAAGGCACTTGACTACTAACCAGAAGCCTGGCAGTTCAAACCCACCAGCCACTCCTCGGAAGGAAGATGGGGCAATCTACTTCCGTAGTGATACTGCCTTGGCAACCCAAGGAGGGGTCGCTATGAGTCGGGTCCAACTTGAAGGCACATGACAACAACAACAGAAGTACAGGAAGACTGAGCAATCTACCTCCATAGAGATACCACCTTGGAAACTCAAGGAGAGGTTGATATGAGTTGGGATCGACTCAATAGCAGTGACTTTTGTTTGTTTGTTTGTTTTTGGTTTAGAGTTAGAAGGTGTATGTCACTGCCATCAAGATAGAAGAGCTGGAGGTGAAGTAGAGTATGTCCTTGGATCCATGATCCCTGCCCTGGACCTCCTTGGCTGAGAGACACCTGAGCAGAGAGATGTCCCTGCAGAGGACATCTGGGCAGAGAGAAAGTAGCAGTGGAACCAAGAGGTATGAGACAGAATGGCAGGCTTACCTGGCCCACAGAAGCAGAGGCAAGGCTGAGAGGCCAAGAGCCAGAGGGGTTTGTCTGACAGCATAGCAGAGGGGAGAGTGTCCTGATCAAAGAACTGTATCCTGAGCATGTTCCTGAACCTGAATTGTAGCCTGTTACTTTCTTAACAAGCCCCATAATTGTGAGTATTGTCTGTGAGTTCTGTGTGGCCAGTGCAATGAATTATCAAACTCAGCAGAGAAGCAGTGAGTACTATAGGAGGGATGGTTGGTGTCAAAGTTGGTAAAAAGCCTGGAGGGTGGCAGCATGTCTGTCCTCATAAGAAAAAGCCTTGGCTGTTGATGGTGATTCTGTCTTCCTCTTGTGAAGTTAAAGGAGGCCAGAAAATGCTGCCTCCATGTCCTTTTTGCAATTGTCTTCCTGAAGTCTTTTAGTGTTTGTCTTGATTTTATCTGTTTTCTTCAATACTTCTCTTGACACATTTAAGGTACCTAAATATAACTCTTTTGTATTCCTTATAAGGTAGTTCCAATGCCATTTCTTCCTGCGGAAGGTTCTGACTCTGTATTTGGGTCACATTTTTTAGCTAATCTGTCTTGTGTCTTGTGTGAACTGAAGTTGCCTTTTGTCTCTGGTTGGCACTACTCCCAGCTGAGGAAGCAATCGGGATATAGTGCCTGGTCTGGGTTGGCGTACTTTGCCAGCCAATGAGACCACGTTGGGCAGGCATATGCTCCAAAAAGGTGCTTCTGTTGGCCTAAGAAGCGACTGAGGGAAGAGTGCCTGGTTCAGGACTGCATTTCTGACAGCTTAGGAGATGGCAGGGGGCAGGGGGCAGGGTGCCTCGTCTGGTGTTGCACTTCTGCCAGCCTAGGAGATGGTTGGAGGCAGTGGGCTGTGTCTGGGATAGTACTTCTGGAGGTCTAGGAGATGGCTAGGGGCAGGGTCCTGATATGAGACACCACTTCCAGCAGCCTAGGAGAAAGCAGGGGCAGAATACGTGGTCCTGGACTGTGTTTCTGCTGACCTAGGAGACATCTGGGGCAGGCTGCCCAGTCTGTGACTGCAATCTGCCAGCCTAGGAAATGGTTGGGTGCAAAGGATCCAGTCTAGGACTGAGTATACTGTTGGCCCAACAAAGCAGAGAATGTGTACCTCCAAATGCAGGGATGGCATTTCTGCATTCCCAGCTCGAAGAGGCAGAGAACGTGTGCCTCTCTACCTGGAAGTAGTATGCACACGATGTTCAATCCACGAAGCTGCAACTCTGACCTCAGACAGGGAAAAGGTGATGTAGATTTATGTCACCAGGCACCATGTGGGTGTGTGTGTATGGGGTAATTGTCATGTGTCTGGTCACTGAGAGAATGTGAGCAATGAGGGAAAGATCATAACTTTCTGGTCATCAGCCACCCTTGGGGCACAGGTGCAGTCCTGCATGAGTGGAGCTGATTATCTGATTTCTGACCTAGTCAGAACTCAAAATTGCTATGCTGTGTTTGGGCCTGCTGACTGTTCACCACTTCCTTTGTCTCTTTATTCGTTGTTTCCATTCAGTTTCTTCTAGTTGGCATTTGATCTACTTTTTTATCCTTTTGTTGAAGTGCAGAGTTCCAGGATTGTCACCTATTTCTGATTCACTTGGTTTGTTGGATATTTGTTGCAAAGGGTCTTGGTGTCTTGTCTGCCTAATCCATCACTTTGCTGGAAGTCTTCACAAGTTATTTTCTTTAAATATTTACAAGGACAGGAAACTGTATTCTCTATTTGGTGCATCAATTAAACAAAGTTTGTTGATATTGTTGCTCAAATCTTCTGACTTAGTAATTTGTGATCTGCTTGGTATAGTTTCTTTCATACTTTTACTTGTAAGTTTTATGTGCACAGAAGTTGTAAGATTAACATTTTTTTTTTTTTAATTTGGGTGAAGATTTACAGAGCAAATTCACTTTCCATACAGCAGTTCACATATACTTTGTCTCATGTCATTGACCACAGTTTACCACAATGC
>NW_006922464.1:157716-159794 GCF_000298275.1 Orycteropus afer afer
TCTACATTTATTTTGATCAATGACACATTTCAAAGTGCTTCTTTGGGTGTTCTGTTTGCTCCATTTTTCTATGCCACCTTTTCCTACTTTCTTGCATTTTTTTGAGCCAAGTTGTTTGTTTTTAAAGTTTTGAAGTACAGCACAGAGAAAATTTACAAAATCATAAATGTATTTCTGGATGAATTAATATAATGTGAACACCTGGATAACTATTATTCATATAAATAAACTGAATATTACCAGAATCCCAGTGGCTTCCATCATACCCAATTCTCAATCACTACTCCCTCCCAACTTCAAAGTTCTGATTTTATAGACTCAGACTGATCTTTACAGAATCAAACTCCCACATCTTTCTCCCATGGAGCAGCTGATAGGTTCAAACTGTCCACCTATCAGTTAGCAGCCAAACCCTTAACCATTGCACCACCAGGTCTCTTTTCGTTGTTCATTAAAAGAAAAGAAAGAAATTTAACTGCCATTGAGTCAATTCTGACCATAATGACACCCACTGGACTTCCAGGGCTGTAAATTTTTATGGAAGCGGACTGCCTCATCTTTCTTCCACAGAGCAGCTTGTAGGTTCAAACCACTGACCTTTTAGTTAACAGCCAAATGCTGTAACTACGACACTATGGTTTCTTCATTTTCACTGATTTGTGGTATTCCATTGTATGAATAAGGAGTTCTGGTGGCATAGTGCCTAAGGCATTTGACTGCTACCAGAAGGTTGGTGATTCAAACCCACCAGCCACTACATGGAAGGAAGACTGGGCAATTTATTTCTGTAAAGATTTACTGCCTCAGAAACTCAGAGAGGGTCGCTATGATTTGGAATCGACTCAGTGGCAGTGCATTTGGTTTTAAGTTAATTGTATAGAATATAAAACCACCATACTGATTTTTATGCTTATTTGTTTATTAATCTATTTATTTGTTTCAATTTCCCTTATTCTGTTGCAATTTATAACATTAAATCCTCCAGGGTATTGTTAGTTGCTACCACCACAACACATTTTGGTTCTTGTAAAAATGATGTGGAAGACATCTGACCTCCTCTAACTTCACAAAGGGGAAGGAGGATCCAAAATAACATCAACCTTACAATGCTCATTGCTTGAGGTAGAGATTAAACATGTCTCCACCTTCCAACATTTTCACCAAATCTAATACAAGTTGTCCCTTATATGACACTCTACTTGTCTGCTAGGTTTGATGATTCATTGCAATGGCCACACAGAACTCATAAACAATACTCATGATTATGAGGTTTATAGGGAAGTAACAGGTAATGATTCATGATCAGAAACAACTCAGATTACAATTCTTAGATCGGGATAGCTTCTTTTAAGCCACGCTGCCAGCAGGCCTCTCTCTTGTCCTCAGCCCCTCAAGAGTCCTCTTGGGCTGGCCCAGTATCTTCTCTGTTTGGGCAAGTGTTACAATGCTGTTTAGCTCTACTGGTAAGTTCCCAGAGGCACCCCACTCCACCAGTAAGCCTTGGCCTGAAGGTATTCAAACCTAACTGCATGGATCAGCTAAGTCAGCTTCACCAGGTGCATGAAGGCACCCTACTCCACCAGCAAGCCTCCTGCCTGAGGGTTCTCAGCCTTCTTGTTCTGTGGGATGAGAAGCCCACTGTGCCATCTCTTGGTGGTTTTCTGGTTCTGCTGCCTCTGATGCTGCCATTTCTGTGCAGTTATCTCTCTGCCACCATTTCCCTATGTCTCTTGCTGCCTCTCCAGTGTTATAGCTCTCCCTGTCTCCTGGGTCAAAGAATTTCCCAGAGCAGAGACCTCAGGCCCAAAGTATGTGCTCCACTCCCATCCTTTCTTGGTGACAATAAAGTCCCCCCTCTGCTTTGGAATTGGTCTTTTAAGCCTAGCAAGATGGCAAAACTGACCAATCCCAGTGTTAGGAGTCCATACACCTTATTTACATAATTAACTAGCTATTTGATCCTCTTAGTGAGCATAATCCCACCCAATCATTTGAAGGAGTTACAAAGATTATGGCTGTTGTTGTTGTTAAGTGCCGTCGAGTCGTTTCCGACTCATAGCGACCCCATGCACAGCAGA
>NW_006922464.1:160312-161306 GCF_000298275.1 Orycteropus afer afer
GTCTAATGTCCTGACTGCTGCTTCCGTTGGCATCAATTGTAGAACCAAGCAACGTGAATTCCTTGACAACCTCAATCTTCTCTCCGTTTATTATGATGCTGCTCATTGGTCCAGTTGTGAGGATTTTTGTTTTCTTTATGTTGAGATGTAATCCATACTGCAGACTGTAATCTTCAACCTTCATCAGTAGCTGCCTTAAGTCATCCTCACTTTCAGCAAGCAAAGTTGTATCATCTGCATCTCAGGTTGTTAATGATTCTTCCTCCAATCCTGATACCAAGATTATGGCTAGAAGTGCCATATTAAGTAATATACTGTACTGCAGCTCTATAGCACAATCAGAGAAATGGAAATATCTGCCATTTGAGACTTTTATTGAGGATACTGAATTATTTTCACTCTTGTAACTTTTTCTCCCTTCACATCAAGGGTAATCAGCAAGTTCTACTAAGGGCTTATTGTAGCAGTAATAGCTAATATTGTAGTTTACTTATCCCAGAATTGATGCTATGAGCAGGGATACAGTACAGAATAAGTCAGACATAGTTATTCTTTACTCTTAGGAGTAAACTGAACTTAAAATTGTTTCTTCCTTTTGATTGTCCAACTCTCTTCCTTATCTAACCTCACTGGGGACATTTAAAATAAAAATGGTTACACAAATCTTACTATAAAATACTGCATGATGTACTTTAATGCTTACTGCCTCCTTTGAGAAATCAAAGACTATCCCTATATTAAGGGGTGGAAAAAAGGTAGCATTGAGAATATAGCATTCTTTTTTTATTATTTTTATTTTTTATTTTATTGTGATTTGAGTGAAGATTTACAAAGCAAATACACTTTCCATACAGCAGATCACATACACTTTGTCTCATGACATTGACCACAATTTAGCACAATGCAACATCTCCTCTCCCACTTCCTCCTGATAGGTACCGCTTCCTTGTGACCATCCCTCCATGCACTCCTACCCCCTGAGCTGTCTCCCTGT
>NW_006922464.1:162546-168940 GCF_000298275.1 Orycteropus afer afer
TGTCCTCCAAGTTCATCAATGTTTTGCAGTGTTTTGCAGATTCTACATTATTCTTTAGGGTTGCATAGTATTCCATTGTGTGTATGTACCATAGTTTGGATATCCATTCCTCAGTTGATGGACACCTAGGTTGTTTCCATCTTTTGGCTATTGTAAATAGTGCCGCGATGAACATGGGTGTGCATATGTCTGTTCTTTTCATGGTTCTCACTTCTTTAGGATATACACCTAGTAATGGAATGGCTGGGTCAAATGGTATTTCTAGAGAATATAGCATTCTATAATGAATAACTATGAAACCTAGTGATAGTATATACCTGCTTGTTTGCCTTGATCAATCTGCTCCCCTACCCACTCCCAAATGTTCTATCAACTGCCCATAATCATCCATACAGTTCTAGCAGAAACAGGTATTATAAAGTTGATGATTCTGAGATGAACACCTGGCTGAAATAGATTCTGAAAAATTGAGACCAAGACATTATACTCTGAGTCTGGAAAGGAAGAGATGTATATCTTAGAGAAAGAGACTGCCATTCTGCTTATGTGGACCAATAAGCAGAGATAAGATATGCAATAAGAAGAATGAATGTGATCATCAGAGAGGGGCAGAGAGTTAAGAATGATGGGACTCCCTAGAGATTTGTGTTCCTAATTCTAGGTATTTTCCTTCAGCCTGGCTGCTTCCTTGCTCTTGGGGTCTATGAACCACTCCTGTATCTTTGTAACACATTACTACTTTTTGCTTAAGCTAGTTAAGGTTCTATTAATTTTACTCTAAGACATAAAGCTGGAATAGGTAGGTGCCTATAGGAAATTCTTTGCTATTTCCTAAATGCCAAAAAGAACGATTAAAACTAAAAACATCTGCTTCTAGGTCACCTCTAAGTTTTTTAAGGGACAGTGATGGGCTTAATAATTTTGATGAAAGAGGAGAGGAAGTATCCAAGGAAAAGAGGTTACAATTTTAGATATGAAAACCTCAGCAAGAAGTTGAATTTTGAGTGAATGTCTGAGGAAGGTGAAGGAGTGAGCCATGTAGATATTTGGAGGAAGAGCATGTCAGGCAAGATGAGTAGTTGCGAAGATCTTTAGATGACAGCTTTCTTATTATGTTTGAAGAGCATCAAGGAAGCAAATATGGTTAAAGGGAGATGAACTAAGAAAAGGGTAGTTGGGAATGAGGTTAGAAAATAATGAGGGTCAGATTACATAGAGTTTATTAGATCATTGTAAGAATTTGGGATTTTACTACATATGAGAAGGGGCTATTAAAGGTTATGAGCAAAGGAATAACAAGATTTGATGTATGTTTTAACAAGGGTACTATGGTGGTTTTGTTGAGAAAAGATTGAAGACAGAAAAGAAAAGAAGCAAGATCAATTAAAAGGCTGTTAGATTGGTGTAGTGCCTAAGGCATTTGACTGCTAACCAGAGGGTTGGTGGTTCAAACCCGCCAGCTACCCCATGAAAGGAAGACTAGGCAATCTACTTCCATAAAGATTTGCTGCCTCAGAAACCCAAAGTAGGTGGCTATGAGTAGGAATCAACTTGAAGGAGTGAGATGCCCCTCCCCATATTAATCTTATATTAATCTTATATTAATCCATATAAGAATAAAGGTGATTACACTCAGTTGATAGCAGTTGAAATGGTGAGAAATGACCAGATTCTGAATGTATTCTGAAGAGAAAGCTGGCAGGATTTGCTACTGATCAGATTGAGGTGAGAGAGAAAGAGAAAGGAAAAAACAAACAAACAAAGATACCTGAGGAATTTGGCATGAGTCATTGACAATGGGAGATGTCACAGACATGGGAAAGACTGCAGGAGGAGCATATTAGGGCAGGGATCTGAATGTGGAGCTGAGTGGAGAGGTCTAGGCTGGAGATAGAAATCTGGATGTTATTAACATATACATGGTATTTAAAGTTACTGGCAAAAATCACCTAGGGTGTGCAAGTAAAAAGCTAAAAAGATCACATTTAGAGGTCATGAAAATGAGGAGGAACCAGCAAAAGAAACAGAGAGGGAAGAACCTATGGGATATGAGGAAAATATCATACTTATATACTATTGCTATAATAGACATATCACAAATATATGGCTTTAATAAACAGAAATTTATTCTCTCACAGTTTAGAAGGCTAGAAGTCCAAATTCAGTGTGCCAGCTCTAGGGGAAGATTTTCTTTCTCTCTCAGCTCTGGGGAAGGTCTTTTTCTCCTTTTAATATCTGTGGGCCCCATATTCTTTGGAGACCTCCATGTGTCTTGTCATCAATCTTCCTCTGGGTCTAGGAGATCCTCAGCTTATGGGACCCTGGCCCAAACAGCAAGCTCCATTCCTGGCTCTTCTTTCTTGATGGTAGTCAGGTCCCTATCTTTCTGCTTGCTTGTGCTCCTTTTATCTCTTGTAAGATAAAAAGTGTAATTCAAGCAAGGGTGTGACTTGACTAAGGCTGTGACTTGAGTCATGTCCTCTTGAAAGGCTGTGACTCAAGATAAACTTCACTATAATCCTGCTTCATTAACATATAAACTAAAAACTCACTGCAACTGAGTTAAATCTAACTCCTAATGACCCCCATTGGGTTTCCAAGGTGGTAAATCTTTATGGAAGTAGATTGCTCCATCTTCCTTCCTCAGAGCAACTGGTAGGCTTGAACCACCAAACTTCTGGTTAGCAGTCAAATGCCTTAGGCACTGCACCACTACAGCTCCTTCGTTAATATATAAAGGTTAGGATATACAACTTATCGTAAAATGGAGGATAATTACAACACATAACAAAATGGAGGACAACCACACAATACTGGAAATCAAGGGTTAGCCATGTTGACACATTTTTTGGGGGGACACAAATCCATTGCAAAGTCATGCAGATGAGGATGAAGCAGCAAAGGAACAGAGAGGAAAGATGCTAAGAAGTAGGAGAAAAACCAGGGATGTGATATTCTAGAAGCCAATGAAGAAAGTGTTTCAAGGAGAGAATGATCAGAGGTGTCAAAATGCCTCTTGTAGGTTAAGTAGATGAGAACTCAGAATTGATCTTTGGTTGTGGCAACATAGATATCAGTGGTAATCTCTGATAAAGTGTGTTGGTAGATTGGTAAGTGCAAAACTTAATTGGAGTGGGTTATTGAGAGAATAGGGAAGCAAAATTTGTCATAGTAAATATAGAGGAGTATTCTCTAACAATAAAGGCATGGCAGAAATATTGTCAAGCAAATATTTTTAAAATATGGGATTAATTACAACATGTATTCATATATTGATGAAATGTCTGTAGAGGGGAAAATTGATCAGGCAGGAAATTAAGGAATTGTTGGAGCAATACCCTTAAGCTAGTAAAAGGAATAGGAATAGTACATAAGGGGAGGGGTTGGCAATAAGAGGAAAGGTAGAATATGTCAGCACAGGTGCAAGTAGATAGGTAGATGTGGTAGTAGGAGATAGATGGCTACACTTTGGTTTCTGTATGCTTTTAAAAAATGAAATAAAATTTCTGGTTAACATAATTTACATTTTGGATAGAATGATAGTGATTTGAGAATGATAGGATAGGAAGAAAAGACCAAAATGGACATCAGAAGAAACTCTGAAACTTGCCCTTGAGCATAGAGTAGCTAAAGCAAATGGAAGAAATGACAAGATAAAAGAGCTGAACAGAAGATTTCAAAGAGCAGCTGTAGCAGACAAAACCAATCACTACAATGAAATGTGCAAAGACCTGGAGTTAGAAAACCAAAAGGGAAGAACACTCAGCATTGCTCAAGCTGAAAGAACTGAGAAAAAATTTAGCCTCAAGTTGCAATATTAAAGATTCTATGAGCAAAATATTGAACGATGCAGGAAGCATCAAAAGAAGATGGAAGGAATACACAGACTCACTGTACCAAGAAGAATTGGGCAATGTTCATCCATTTCAGGAGGTGGCATATGATCAGGAACCAATGGTATTGAAGGAAGAAGTTGAAGCTGAACTAAAGGAATTGGAGAAGAAAAAGGCTCCAGGTATTGACAGAATACCCATTGAGATGTTTCAACAAACAGATGCTGGAGGCACTCACTCAGTTATGCCAAGAGATTTGGGAGACAGCTTCCTGGCCAACTGACTGAAAGAAATCCATATTTGTACCCATCCCATAGAAAGGTTATCCCACAGAATGTGGAAATTATCAAACAATATCATTAATGTCACATGCAAGCAAAATCATACTGAAGATAATTCAAAAACGGTTGCAGTGGCATATCAACAGAGAGCTTCCAGAAATGCAAGCTGGATTCAGAAGAGGCCATGGAATAAAGAATGTCATTGCCTATGTAAGATGGATCTTAGCTGAAAGCAAAGAGGACCAGAAAGATGTTTACTTATGTTTTATTGATTATGCCAAAGCATTTCATTATGTGGATCATTAACAAATTATGGATTATGGATAACATTGAGAAGAATGGGAATTCCAGAATGCTTGACTGTACTCATGAGGAACCTGTACATAGATCAGGAGGCTGTCCTTCAAACAGAACAAGGGGATACTGCCTGATTCAAATTCAAGAAGAGAGTGCATCAAGGTTATATCCTTTCACCATACTTATTCAATGTGTATGATGAGCAAATAATCTGAGGAGCTGGATTATATGAAGAAGAACATGGCATCAAGAATGAAGGAAGATTCATTAACAACCTGTGATACACAGATGACACAATTTTCCTTGCTGAAAGTGAGGATGACTTGAAGCACTTACTGATGAAGATTAAAGACTACAGTCTGCAGTACAGGTTACACCTCAATATAAAGAAAACAAAAATCCTCACAACCAGCCAAATAAACAGCTTCACGGTGGATGAAGAAAAGATTGAAGTTGTCAAGGACTTCATATTACTTCATTCTACAATCAATACCAATGAAAGCAGCATTTAAGACAGCAGATGATGTGTTGCATTGGGCATATCTGCTGCAAAAGACCTCTTTCAAGTGGTGAAGAGCAAAGATGTCTCCTTGAAGACTAAGGTGTACCTAACCCAAGTCATGGTATTTTCGATCACCTCTTATACATGTGAGAGCTGGACAATGAATAAGGAAGACTGAAGAAGAGTTGATGTTTTTGAGTTGTGGTGTTGGAGAAGGATGCTGAGAGTACCATGGTCTACTAAAAGAACTAACAAATCTGTCCTGGAAGAAGTGCAGCTGGAATACTCGTTGGAAGTGAGCGTGGCCAGACTCGTCTCACCTACTTTGGTCATGTTGTCAGAAGGAACCATTCTCTGGAGAAGGTTATCATGCTTAGCAAAGTGGAGGGTCAACAAAGGGGAAGGCCCTCAACAAGAAGGATTGACACAGTGGCTGCAACAATGGGCTCAGATATAGCAAGGATCATGAGGCTGGCACAGGACCGGGCAGTGTTTTGTTCTGCTGTGCATAGGCTTGCTATGAGTCGGAGATGACTGGACAACACTTAACAACAACAACAACAACAACAATAATTGGTGAAATATTCATACTGGAATGAAAAGATTATCTTCAAAATCTGAAAGTCCTAATGCTTCTAATGCTGCTGTTGTGCATGTTGACAGAAATGGTGTACTGATATCCCAAGACACTCTGGTGACTTTTCTCCCAAATAGATATTCCTGACGCAAATAGGTAGATGTTGTTAGAGTGTTTCCTTAATAATCAACTTCATCAAATAATTGCATAATAATTAGTTTCCTTCAGCCAAACACCATCTGTTAGTTTGGATCTTTGAGTGAGAAACTGAAAGACCTTGCTATTTTTTTTTTTCTTAAGGTATGCTACATTCATATTTCCTGGACACTGTTATATGCAGAGGGAGCTCTGGTGGCGTAGTGTGTGGGACTTTGTTAGAGTCCCAAGGTTATGTTGTTTTGCTTATGCAACGATGAGGATGTGCCAGCAGTTTTTTGTATTCTGCAAATAAGTTTGTCCTTGAACATGCAGGTGCAAGTACAAGTTATTTTTCTCATGCTCCCAGTTCTCAGACAAGAATGTTTATTAAGAACAGGGAGTTTCTATAAGAACTGATATGATTAGCAACTTGTATCTTGGGGTATAATGTAAGTGGGAAGGAACAAGAAGTTTTGAGGAAGTTTATTACTGTGCCTTTGAACTCAGAATAGATATATTATGCCTGCAAAAAATAAAGTTTTGCTTCAGATCATCAGTCTGAGCCTCTCCTTGTCCTTCATCTTTGGCTCTCCCCTTCCCTTGGCTGGACCGCGGCAGTAGTGTATAAGGCATTTGACTGCTAATCAAAAGGCTGGTGGTTCAAACCGACCAGCCACTCCTCAAAGGAGAGATTGGGCAATGTACTTCTTTAGAGATACCACCTCAGAAACTCAAGGAGGGGGTGCCATGAGTTGAATTGACTCAA
>NW_006922464.1:169689-178662 GCF_000298275.1 Orycteropus afer afer
ACCTATTGCCACTCTGACAAGAATATACCATAAATGGGATGGCTTGAACAAATAGGAGTTTATTCTCTTACAGTTCAGAGGCTTTAAGTCTGAGTTCAAAGTGCCAGGCTCTAGGGGATGGGTGAAAGCCCCTCAACCTTGGGCTTCAGCTCTGCATCCTGCTGCTGGCCCACTGAAGCTAGAGGCATCTCTTCACTCAGACAGCTACTGGCTGCTGAGACTGACAATCCCAAAGTTGACAAATAAAATGGCACACTCCCGATGTTATACCAAACCACACTGCAGGCCATTAATTCAATCCACTAAAAGTCCCAAGGTCAGCAGAGCATGGCAGGCTGCTGAACAGTGACACAGCTACAGGCAGGGTTCAAGCGTTCCATAAGCTAGAGACCATTGCCAAAGCTGTTTCTTATATACAAGAAGCAGACCACATACCGAAACGCAGCTACCCAGCTGCTCACAGTAGATTCCACCATGGAGTTGATTACGAGTCTCATCATGGCAAATACTGCATCCAGCTGCCCAGCCACTCAATCAGGCCCAAACAAGTTAACACGCAAACTTAACCACCACACTACCACAGGTGGAATCACTAAAAGTCTGGTTTGAAAATCCTTAGAAATCATCTGATTTCATGTTTTAACTCCACCCCATACCCCACCCTCCACCCCCAGAGAAGTGACTTGGTAACTCCTCCCATGATGGACATTTACAAACAAACACTTTAGTAGGTTGCCATTGAAAAGCATGACCAATTGTACCTAATTTTTTAGGACAATCAAGAGATTTTTCAAATGCCACTCAGAATATAAATCAGACCTATTCTTTTTACAGAAATACAAAATGAGGAGTTGCAAGTGGCATCAATACTTGTGCAGTAGGCTTAGGTGCAGAGAATTCCAATCCAGTTCTGGTCCAAAGCCATGTCATAAATGACAGCACAGGATAATGTGGAAAGTCTGAGCTTTCAGGTGCTATTTCAAAGCTACCCAAGGAAGGTCACTGTACCTTAGTTTTCTTCCATAGACTAGCTTCACAGTTTCACAGTTGAACAGATGCTTTTCTTGTATTTGATTTAGATCAATGTATCTAGATTGCTGCAAGATTCAAAATCCCACCTTCCTGCTTCATTCTTTTGGTCAGAAGATTGGGTTGATAATCCTTTTTTGTTGTTGTTGTTCACTGATCAGCCAACCATGTAGATAGAGTAAAGAGAAACCATTTAAGGTTAATGGATTTGATGTTTTATTTTGCTTTGTTATTAAAATCTACATGGTTAGGATTAATCCAGTTGACAGAGATTTTTCCATTTGTGAAAAGTAATAAACCTCAGGGTAAGAAAATCTGTTTAAAAATGCTTTCACATTACAAGACACTCTTTTTCTCACTTGATTTTCTATTTTCCAGATTTTCTAAAATACATATAACTTTCCTTTGCAGTAGGTAAAATACAAGTGAATCTATATCTCTCTAATTATTAAATCAACAATAAAAACATAATTTACAACAGCTTTACTTATGGCAAACACCTCCTCTCACCTCCCCCAAACCCACTGCCCGACAAGTCAATTCCAACTCATAGTAACCCCTCCTTAGGTTCACTATGGAAGTAGATTGCCCAACCTTCCTTCTGAGGAGTGGCTGGTGGATTTGAATTGCCAGCCTTCTGGTTAGCAGTCAAGTGCCTTAGGAACCATGATATCAGGGCTCCTCAAAGCAACCTAGCCCTACCTAAATCCTAGTTCATACTTGCTGAAAGTGATTATTTTATTGTTGTTACTAATAAAATGGAATCTCTTTCAAGATTTATCTATTTTTTTAAAAAATTGTTTCACAAATCTTTCATATACAATTGTGAGTTTCTAAACTTGCTTTTTATTTCCAAAGATTTCATTTTGATGTTAATAAAAAATCTTGGAGCCATTTTTGATACATTGGTAAATTTTTATAAATGGTACTTGACAATTACAATGAAGGCATTTGATAAAAGGACTTCATTGGTAAATTATTTTGTATAGTGAAGAATCACTGTAGTGTATTTGTATGATAAACCCATGGAAGCTTGAAAAATGCACAACAGAGTAAGATCATGAGATTTAAATTTTTCCTTTAATAAAATTTACCTTTAAAATAGACCCTGGAAATTGGAGAAAATATATTATCAAGTAAATGTAAAATAATCTCTGACATAATTGGATACCTCTTTGTGTTTTTAATATTATTATCATTATTGTTTTACAGCTTAGTGGCAATTTCAGACTGCTGAAATTAGTTAAAATTTTCTAAGAAATTGTTGTTGTTGTTGTTAGGTGCCATCAAGATGTCTCAGACTCATAGTGACCCTATGCACAGCAGAATGAAACACCATCTGGTCCTGTGCTAGCTCCACGATCCTTGCTATACTTGAGCCCATTGCTGCAGCCAAAGTGTCAATCCATCTCAGTGAGGGCCTTCCCCTCTTTTGTCTACCCTCCACCTTGCCAAGCATGACATTCTTCTCCAGGGAATGGTCCCTTTTGACAACATGACCAAGAAATGAAGCCTGGCCATTCTTGCTTCCAAGGAACATTCTGGCTGCACTTCCTCCAGGACAGATTTGTTAGATCTTTTAACAGTCCATGGCACTTTCAGCATTCTTTGCCAGGACCACTACTCAAAAGCATCAACTCTTCTTTGGTCTTCCTTATTCTTTGTACAGCTCTCACATGCATATGAAGCAATTAAAAATTATATGAGGCAATTGAAAATGCCATGGTTTGTGTCAGGCGCACCTTAGTCCTCAATATTTGCTCTTCAGCACTTGAAAGAGGTCCTTTGCAGCTGATTTGCCCAGTCGTCTGATGTCTTCACTGTTGCTTCCACTGGTGTCGATTGTAGAACTAAGCATTGTGAAGTCTCTGACAATTTCAATCTGTTCTCCATTTATTGTGATGCTACTTATAGGTCCAGTTGTGAGGATTTTTGTTTTCTTTATATTGAGATACTAATCCATACTGCAGACTGTATTCTTGAATCTTCATCAACAAGTGCTTCAAGTCATCCTCACTTTCAGCAAGCAAAGTTGTGTCATCAGCATATCACAGGTTGTGAATGATTCTTCCTCCAATCCTAATGCCATGTTCTTCTTCATATAGTCCAGCTTCTTGGATTATCTGCTCAGCATACAGAGTGAACAATCCTGACATACTCCCTTCTTGATTTTAAACCATGCTTTAAACCCTTGTTCTGTTTGAACAACAGTCTCCTGGTCTATGTACAGGTTCCTCATGAGTACAATTAAGTGTTCTGGAATTCCCATTCTTCTCAATGTCACCCATAATTTGTTATGATCCACACAATCAAATGCTTTTGCATAGTAAATAAAACACAAGTAAACATCTTTCTGGTATTCTTTGCTATCAGCCAAGATCCATCAGACATAAACAATGATACCCTTCATTCCATGTTATCTCCTGGAACCAGCTTGCATTTCTGGAAGTTCTCTATCAATATACTGCTGCAACTGTTTTTGAATTATTTTTAGCAAGATTTTACTTGTATGGGATATTAATGATATTGTTTGATAATTTCCACATTCTGTGGGATCATCTTTCTTTGGAATGGGTACAAATATGGATCTCTTCCAGTCAGTTGGCCAGGTAGCTGTCTTCCAAATCTCTTGGCAAAGCCAAGTGAGTGCCTCCTGAGGGGTATCTGTTTGTTGAAACATCTCAAGGGGTATTCCATCAATTTCCGGAGCCTTGTTCTTTGACAATTCCTTCAGTGCAGCTTTGACTTCTTCCTTCAATAACATTGGTTCTTGAACATATGCCACCTCCTGAAATGGATAAAGATCGACCAGGTCTTTTTCATACAGTGATTCTGTGTATTACTTCCATCTTCTTTTGATGCTTCATGCATCATTCCATATTTTGCCCATAGAATCCTTCAATATAGCAACTCGAGCCTTAATTTTTTTTCCTTGGTTCTTTCAGCTTGAGAAATGTGGAGGCTATTCTTCCTTTTTGGTTTTCTAACTCCAGGTCTTTGCACATTTCATTATAGTGATTGGCTTTGTCTGCTCGAGCTGCTCTTTGAAATCTGTTCAGCTCTTTTATCTTGTCATTTCTTCCATTTGCTTTAGATACCCTCCATTCAAAGGTAAGTTTCAGAGTCACTTCTGAAAAGAAAAGGTCTTTTCTTCCTTTCCTGTCTTTTTAATAAACTTCTGCTTTTTTCATGGATGATGTTCTTGAAGTCATCCCACAGTTCCTCTGTTTTTTTAAAATTGGTTTTCAATGCATCAAATCTATTCTTTAGATGGTCTCTAAATTCAGGAGGGATATATTTTAAGTCATATTTTGGCTCTTCCAGATTTGTTTTAATTGTCTTCATCTTTGACTTGAGCTTGCATATGAGCAGTTGACAGTCTGTTCCACAATCAGCTCCTGGCCTTGTTTGGCCAAAGATATTGAGCTTTTCCATTGCCTCTTGCCACAGATGTAGTCAATATGATTCCTGTATACTCTGTCTGGTGAAGTCCACATGTATAGCTGCTGTTTGTGTTTTGAAAAAAGGTATTTGCAATGAATAAGTCATTGGTCTTGCAAAATTCTATCATGCAAAATCCAGCCAAATTTTCCAAGTACTAGTGATTCTTCTTTGTTTCGAATTTTTGCATTCCAAATACCAGTGATAATTAACATATCTTGATTGCACATTTGGCCAATTTCAGACTGCAGAAGTTGATAAAAAGTTTCAGTTTCTTCATCTTTGGCTTTGGTGGTTGCTGTGTGTATTTGAATAATAGTAGTATTAACTGGACTTCCTTGTAGGCATATGGATATTATTCTGTCAGTGTACTTTGTAACTTCAGGACAGATCTTGAAACATCCAGAGCAATAAAGCAAGGAAGCAAAACAAAGACATCCAAATTGGTAAAGAAGACTTAAAACTATCTCTATTTGCAGATGGTGTGATCCTATACATAGCAAATCCCAGACATTCAACAAGAAAGCTACTGGAACTAATAGAAGGATTCAGCAAAACATCAGATCAACATACAAAAAAATCAGCCAGATTCCTCTACACTAACAAAGGGTACTCTGAAAAGGAAATCAGGAAAACAACATAATTTTAAATAACCATCCAAAAGATGAAGTACATAGGAATAAATCTAACCAGAGATGCAATCCTAATCTAGATTTCATCATAATTCTTTAAAGAGATGAAAAAACTAATAACCAACCTTATATAAAAGAAAATCAACCCCAGATAAGCAAACACTACTAAAAAAGTTGCTGTGAGTCTGGAGGCCTAGTGTTTCAAATACCAGCAGGGTTACCCATGGTGGACAGGTTTCAGTGGAGCTTCCAGACTAAGACAGACTTGGAAGAAGGAAGAGGTCATCCACTTCTCAAAGAAATGGTCAGTGAAAACCTTATGAATAGCAGTGAAACACTGATGTATTACTGGAAAACTTCATGAATAGCATTGAAATATTGTGCAGTAAAGTGCTGGAAGATGAGCCCCACAGATTGGAAGGCACTCAAAATACGACTGGAGAAGAGCTACCTCCTCAGAGTAGAGCCGATCTTAATGATGTGGATAGAGGAAAGCTTTTGGGACCCCATTTGCTGATGTGGTACATGTCAAGATGAGAAGAAACAGCTGCAAACATAAATTAATAATCAGAACATGAAATGTAAAAAGTATCAATCTAGGAAAATTGGAAGTTATCAAAAATGAAATGGAACATATAAAGATCAATATCCTAGGCATTAGTGAGCTGAAATGGACCAGTTTTGGCCATTTTGAATCAGATGATAATATGATCTACTATGCCAGGAATGACAAATTGAAGAAGAATGGCATGGAATTCATACCACAGAGAATGTACCAAGATTTATCATGAAGAGCAATGCTGTCAGTGATAGGACAATATCCATATGCCTAGGAGGAAGACTAGTTAATACTACTGTTACTTAAATTTATGCACCAACTACCAAAGCCAAAGATGAGGAAATTGAAAATTTTCACCAACTTCTGTAATCTGAAATTGACTGAACATGCAATCAAGATATGTTCATTATCACTGGTGGTTAGAATGAGAAAGTTGGAAACAAAGAAGAATCACGAATAGTTGGAAAATATGGCTTTGGTAATGGAAATGACGCTGGAGGTCTCATGATAGAATTTTGCAAGACCAATGACTTATTCATTGCAGATACCTTTTGTTCAACAACACAAATGGCACTATATATGTGGACTTTGCCAGATAGAGTACACAGGAATCAGACTGACTACATCTGTGGCAAGATGCAACAGAGAAGCTCAATATCTTCAGCCAAAAAAAAAAAGACCAGGAGCTGACTGTGAAACAGACTATCAACTGCTCATATGCAAGTTCAAGTTGAAGCTGAAGACAGTTTAAAGAAGTCCATGAGCTCCAAAATATGACCTTGATTATATCCCTCCTGAATTTAGAGACCATCTAAAGAATAGATTTGATGCACTGAACACCAATGACCAAAAACCAGAGGAATTGTAAGATGACATGAAGAACATCACCCATGAGGAAAGTAAAAGGTCATTAAAAAAGACAGGAAAGGAAGAAAAGACCAAAATGGATGTCACGGGAGACTCTGAAACTTGCCCTTGAGTGGAGAGTAGCTAAAGCAGATGGAAGAATCAACAGGATAAAAGAGTTGAACAGAAGATTTCAAAGAGCAGCTTGAGAAGACAAAGTCAATTATTATAAGGAAATGTGCAAAGACCTGGAGTTAGGAAACCAAAAGGGAAGAACACGCTCAACATTTCTCAAGCTGAATGAACTGAAGAAACATTTAAGCCTCAAATTGCAATATTGAAAGCTTCCATGGGCAATATTTTGAATGATGCAGGAAACATCAAAAGAAGATGGATGAAATAGACAGAGTCATGATGCCAAAAAGAATTGGTGGATGATCATCCATTTCAGGAGGTAGCATATGATCAAGAACCACTGGTATTGAAAGAAGATGTCAAATCTGCAATGAAGGAATTGGTGAAAAACAAGGCTCTGGGAATTTATGGAATGCCCATTGAAATGTCTCAACAAACAGATGCCATGCTGGAGGCACTCACTTGGTTATGCCAAGAGATTTGAAGACAGCTACCTGGGCAACTGACTGGAAGAGATCCATATTTATACCCATTCCAAAGAAAGTTGATCCCACAGAATGTGAAAATTCTCAAACAATATCATTGATATTACATGCAAATAACATCTTACTGAAGATAATGCAAAAACAGTTGCAGTAGTATATTGACAGAGAACTTCCAGAAATGCAAGCTGGATTAAGAAGGGGACAGGGGGTGAGGAATATCATGGCTGACATCAGATGGATTTTGGCTCAAAGCAAAGAATACCAGAAAGATGTTTACTTGTGTTTTATTGACTATGCCAAGGCTTCAGATTGTGTGGATCTTAACAAATTGTGGATGACATTGAGAAAAATGGGAGTTCCAGAACAATTGATTGTACTCCTGAGGAACATGTACATACCCATGGAAGCTGTCATTCGAACAGAACAAGGGGGATACTCTATGGCTTAAAATCTAGAAGGGAGTGTGTCAGGGTTGTATTCTTTCATTATACTCATTCAATCTGTATGCTGAGCAAATAATCCAAGAAACTGGACTGTAGGTAGTAGAACATGCATCAGGATTGGACAAAATCTCATTAACAACCTGAGATACACAGATGACACAACTTTGCTTGCTGAAAGTGAGGATGACTTGAAGCACTTACCGATGAAGACTACAGTATGCAGTATGGGTTACACCTCAGTATAAAGAAAAGAAAAATCCTCACAACTGGAGCAATGGGCAGCATTATAATAAACAGAGAAAAGATTGAAGTTGTCAAGGACTTCATATTACTTGGTTCTATAACCAACATCAAGGGAAGCAGCAGTCAAGACATCAGATGATGTATTGCATTGGGCAAATCTGTTGCAAAAGACCTCTTTCAAGTGCTGAAGAGCAAATATGTCTCCTTGAAGACTAAGGTGCACCTAACCCAAGCCATGGTATTTTCAGTCACCTCATATATGTGTGAGAGCTGGACAATAAGTAAGGAAGACTGAAGAAGAGTTGATGTTTTTGAGTTGTGGTGTTGGCAAAGAATGCTCAAGTACCATTGACTGCTAAAAGAACTAACAAATTTGTCCTGGAAGAAGTGCAGCCAGAATGCTCCTTGTAAGTGAGAAAGCCCAGGCTTTGTCTCACCGACGTTGGTCATGTTGTGAGAAGGAACCATTTCCTGGAGAAGGATTTCATGCTTGGCAAATTGCAGGGTCAACAAAAGAAGGGAAGGCCCATGACAAGATGGATTGACATGGTGGCTGCAGCAATGGGCTCGGGCTTAGTAGAGATGGTGAGGCTGGAACAGGACTGGGTGGTGTTTTGTTCTGTTGTACATAACGTTGCTGTGAGTAGGAGGTGACTTGATGACACATAACAACAATAACAACAACAACAACAACTAAAAAGGTTGAACAAAATGGAAGGCCTCACACTCCCAATCTCAATACCTACTACACAGCCATGGTAGTCAAACAGCCTGGTACTGGTACAATGATAGACATTGAAGAGTGGAAGAGAATTGAAAACCTAGAAGTAAACCCATCCACCTATGGACAGCTGATCTTTGATAAAGGGTTTGAACCCATTAAATATGGAAGATAAATTCTCTTTTATAAATTATGCTGGCAAAACTGGATATTCATTTGTGGAAAAATTAATTAGAAACCATATCTCACTCTATACAAAAACTAACTCAAGAAGGAACAAAAATCTATATGTAAAACCTAAAAGTATAAAGATCATCCAAAAAAAGGAAGAAATTTAGGGGCCCTAATATATGACATAGGAGCTCTGGTAGCATAGTGCCCAAGGCACTTGACTGCTAACCAGAAGGCTGGTGGTTCAAACCCACCAGCCACTCCTCAG
>NW_006922464.1:185972-188100 GCF_000298275.1 Orycteropus afer afer
CTCTTTTCCTTTGTTAAATTTGCCAGTGGTTTGTCAATTTTATTGATCTTTTCAAAAAACCAACTTCTGGTCTTGTTGATTTTTTCTATAGCCCTTCTATACAATAAGAAGTTTTTTTAAAAAAATAAAGAAAAAGAAGAAACTATTGGAGAAAATCTCTGTGATCTTGGGTTAGGCACAGATTTCTTATATATTATACCAAAAGTATTATCCACTTAAGGCCAAAATGATAGATTGAACTTCATCAAAATTAAAATTTCTACTCTTCACAAAATACAGTTAAGAGGCTAAAAATACAAGCCAGAAACAGGGAGAAAATATTTACAAACCATATATCTGATAAAGGACTTACATGCAGAATATATAAAGAACTCTCAAAACTCAGTAAGAAAATAAATTGCCTGATTTAAAAATGGACAAAGGATGTGAACAGACACTTCACCAAAGAAAATATATGGATAGCAAATGTGTGATTATGTTACCTTATACAGCAAAAGGGACTTTGTGGATGTGGTTAGTAGAAGGATTTTGAGATGGCTAGGTTAACCCGTATTATCTTAGTAGATACTTTAAGAAGGAGACAATAAAGTCTGGGTCAGAAAGAGAAGGCAGTGTGACAATGGAAACACAGAGAGCAAAGGAGATGACAGTGTGACTCAGGACAGTGAGTCTAGGAATGCAGGTGGCCTCTGGAAACTGGAAAAGGCAAGGAAACAGTCTGCAAAAGGAACACAGCTCTGCTGACCCATTTGGACCTCCAGAACTATGACGTAATGAATTTGTTTCATTTTAAGGCACTAAATTTGTGATAATTTGTTACAGCAGCAATATAAAATTAATACACACTACATAAATATAAAATGATGTATCGCTAATTTTGTACAAATCAAAGATATTAATAAATCTAATAGCTAACATTTATTGATACTTCTTATATGCTGGGCACTATACTAAACCCTTTATGTATATTATCTTATGTACTACTACAACAATATTTGAGGCATTTTTGTATTCACTTTATTTCTTGATAGACAAACTGAGGCTTAGTAAGGTTAAGTAACTTGTCTAAGGTTACATAACTAATATGTCTTGGAGTTTTTCTGTGCATTTATCCTATTTCATATTTTGTAATAAATGATCAGGGTTGCTCTAATTCTTTAATGTGCATTATAATTGCATGCATTAACACAGGAGGGGGTCAGTATCAGATTACTCAATAAGCAAGATAAGTACACGTTTACTTGTGCTTATTTACTAACCTGTAATGAACAATTTAACAGTTTCTCACAACATCAAAGATTCTGCCTCTAGGTATAGCTAGCATCTGTCTCTCTCCCAACCCCACAGCACCTTTCTACAGAATCAAAGCCTCTTTCAAATTTACAATCCTTGACAGGGATGGAGTATCCAGTATGTAAATCTGTATTTACCTTATTTATTGGGCAATCTGCCCCTAAGTGGGCTTAGAATGGTTGTTGTTGTTGTTAGGTGCCATCAAGTTGTCTCCGACTCATAGTGAACTTGTGTACAACAGAACAAAACACTGCCCAGTCCTGTGCCATCCTCATGGTCCTTGCCATACCTCAGTCCATCATTGCAGCCACTGTGTCAATCCACCTGGTTGAGGGTCTTCCCCTTTCTCTTTGATCCTCCACTTTACCAAGCATGATATCCTTCTTCAGAGAACAGTTCCTTCTGACAACATGAACAAAGTGGTGAGACAACATCTGGCCATTCTGGCTTCCAGACTGCTCCTTAGCAGTCTGACTGCACTTCTTCCAGGATAGATTTGTTAGTTATTTTAGCAGTCCATGATACTCTCAGAAATCTTTGCTAACACCACAACTCAAAAGCATCAACTCTTCTTCAGTCTTCCTTATCCATTGTTCAGCTTTCACATGCATATAAGGCAGTTGAACATACGATGGCTTGGGTTAGGCGCACCTTAGTCTTCAGAGTCATCTTTGCTCGTCAGCACTTGAAACAGATCTGTTGCAGCAGATTTGTCCAGTGTTATACATCCTTTGATGTCTTGACTGCTGCTTCTATTGGTGTTGATTGTAGAACCAAGTAATATTGTGGGGCCTGAAAGATCTTTTAACCAGAAGCCTTTAGTATGGAGATTGAC
>NW_006922464.1:188200-191972 GCF_000298275.1 Orycteropus afer afer
CTGGTAGCATAGTGCCCAAGGCACTTGACTGCTAACCAGAAGGCTGGTGGTTCAAACCCACCAGCCACTCCTCAGAAGGAAGGTTGGGCAATCTACTTCTATAGTGATACTGCCTCAGAAACCCAAGGAGGGGTTTCTATGAGTTGGGGCCAACTCGAGGGCACATAACAACAACAACAATAATATATAACATAAATATACTATCAAATATAACTAAAGATACATAAACAATAGAAGACAAACTAAACAACTGGGGCATCCTAAAAATTAAACATTTATGAACATCAAAAGACTTTACCAAGGCAGTGAAAAAAGAACTTACAGACTGGAGGAAAAAAATGCCAACAACATTTCAGACAAGGCATTAATCTCTAACATTAACAGAAACCTTTAACATCTCAACAACAAAAAGACAAAAAATCCAATGAAAAATAGGCAGAGGACATGAACAGACACTTCACCAAAGAAGACATTCATACAGCCAACAGACACATGAAAATAATAAATGCTCATGATCATTATCCATTAAGCCAAACCTAATTCACAGCCATCAAGTTGATTCTGTCTCATGGCAACCCCTACTGGGTTTCTAAGGCTATAAATTTTTACAGAAGTAGATTACCCCATCTTCTTCCCACAAAACATCTGCTGGGTTTGGACCACTGACCTTCAGTCAAATGTCTTACTCACTGTGACACCAGAACTCCTTCATTAGTCATTAGAGAGATGAAAATCATTTTAGAGCAGCATTAATTTAGAAAAGTTAAAGAAATAGAAAACAACAAGTGCTGGCAAGTGTGTGGGGAGACTACAACCCTTATATACTGCTGATGGGACTACAAAATGGTCCAACCATTGTGGAAGACCATATGGCATGTCCTTAAAAGTTGGAATAGAAATCCCATGTGATGCCTGCATCCCACTACTAGATATATATCCTTGAGATATAATAGCTGTGATACGAATAGATATATACACACCTATTTTCATTACAGCACTATTCCCAACAGCAAAAAGATGGAAACAGCCTAAGTTCCCATCAATTGATGAATGGAAAAACAAACTATGTGTCATGGATTTATTTGTGTCCCCCCAAAATATGTGTCAACTTGGATGGGCCATGATTCTCAGTGGTTTGACAGTTATGTAATGATGTAAAGTGGCAGTTATATAATGATCCCCCATGATGCGATCTGAGGTGATAAGCCAATTAATGGCAAGAAGATTAGGGTGGGATGCAACACCCTTAATCCCGTCATAGCCATATCTGATGTAGGGGCAGTTTCCTGGGATGTGGTCTGAAAGTTCTTTTATCTTACAAAAGATAAAACGAAAGAAAAGTGTGCAGAGAGAGGTAGTCCTACTAGGACCAAGAAAGAAGGGCTGGGAGCAGATCATATCTTTTGGAACTGGGGTAACTGTGGTGGAAACGTCCTAGAAGCAGGAGACACAAAGAGAGAAAGCCTTTTCCTAGAGCTGCACTCTGAACTCCAACTTCCAGCCTCCTAAACTGTGAAAGAATAAATTAGTTTTTTAAACCTATCCACTAGTGATATTTCTGTTATGGCAGCACTAGATAACCAAAACACTATGGTAATACAAACAATGGGATACTATACAAAATTGAAGAATAATGATGAATCTGAGAAATGCCTCCAGGATGAACCTGGAGGACATTATCAATCACAAAATGACAAATATTGTATGAGACCCCTTCTATGAAAAGTCAAGAAACGTTTTATACACAGAAAGAAACATTCTTTAAAGATTGCCAGAAGTAGGAGTGGTTTTTCTAGCCATAGTCTTTGTAACTCCTGCCAGATTACTGGGTGGGACCATGCAAATAATGTGTGTAGAACTCTGATGCTGGGATGGGTTACTTTTGTCACTCTGCCAGGCTTATAATGAGCTCTCCTAGAGGCAGAGAGGGGAATCTCACTACCTTCAAGAGAAAAGAGCTTGAGGTGAAGTAGAGTGTGTCCTTAGACCCGAGATCACTGCACTGGACCTCCTTGGCAGAGACACCCTGGCAGAGAGAGATGCCCTGGCAGAGAGATGGTGGCAGTGGAACCAAGAGGCATGATACAGAGTGACAGGTTTACCTGGCACACACAGGCAGAAGCCACGCCAAGAGGCCAAGGGTCAGAGAGGTGTGTCTGAGGGTACAGCAGAGGGAAGAATGTCCTAATCAAAGAATTGTATCCAGAGCACATTCTGGGACCTGAATTGTAGCCTGTTATTTCCCTAATGAACCCCATAATCATGAGTATTGTCTGTGTGTTCTGTGTGACCACCGCAACAAATAATCTAACCCAGCAGAGGAGTAGTGAGTACCGTGGGAGGGATGGTTGATGTCAAAGTTGGTAAAAAGGCTGGAGGGTGGCAGCATGTCTGACCTCATAGGAATAAGCCTTGGGCTGCTGATGGTGATTCTGTCTTCCTTTTGTGAGGTTAGAGGAGGTCAGAAGATGATGCCTCCATGCCCTTTTTGCAGAAGGTAAATTGCTAACTAGAGGGTAGACATGTATTAACTTGAGTAGAGAATGACACAAAAGGGAGGGGTCAGTAGAAAATGATCAAGGCAAAGACACTGAAAGGAATACACATGTTAAAGGCAACAAAGTCAAATTCATTATATACACCATCTTGCAATATTAGAAATAATAATAATAATAATAATATATGATTAGATACATAAACTTGGAAGGAAGTTTGGGCAATCTACTTCCATAGTGATACTGCCTTGGAAACCCAATGTACTCTGGATACAATTCTCGCTATGAGTTGGTTCTCACTTGATGGCAGTGAGTTTGAGATACATAAACAGACACACAAACTGAATATGTGTGGAAAAGTGAATGGGACTACTCTGCAAATATATATATGTTTGACAAAGGATATTTCTACTTATGTATTTATATGTTCTGCAAATACATCCAAGAATATAGTAGACCATATAGAGGGCAAAGTTATGAAAACTTCTTAGCCATAATCATATACCTTGAGGGAATGAATCGTTGGGCCTGGGGCTCAGGACCATAGTCTCAGGCAACATCAAGGTCAATTAGCATAACATAGGCCACAAAGACAATGTTTTCTATCTTACTCTGGTGAATAGTGATGAGTGTCTTAAAAATTTGTGAGTAGCCATCCAAGGTGCCATTCTTGGTCTCTCCCCATCGGGAGCAAAGAAAAGTAAAGAAAATCAAAGATACAAGGAAATAATCAATCCAAAGGGCTAATGGACTATGTGAAGCCTAGGCTTCACAACCCTGACACCAAAAGAACTAGATGGTGCCTGGCTACCACTGTAGGTCACTCTGAAAGTGCTCCCAATAGGAGGTCTTGGACAGAAGGTGAGAAAAATATGGAACAAATATGACAAAAAGTCAAAAGAAAGACCAGGTTTACTGGTCTGATAGAGGTTGGTGGAACCTCAGAAACTATGGCCCTTTGTCACCCTTCAAACCTGGAACTGAACTCACCCCCATGGCTCAACTTTCAGCCAAACAATAGACAGGCCTATAAGGTGAACAATAACAACTGAACAATCAACCATTTGAGATCAAAAGAGCAGCATTTGTCCAGGGGTAAAGCTCAGAAGGCAGGTAGGGATGGAAAAGAAAGACGAATAGAAATGGTAAACACAGAGAGGAAGAGCAGTTATACTGTGATAATTGTAAAAAGTGTCATGAAACAAAATGTGTATGAATCGTTGACTGCAAAATCAATGTGCTCTGTAAACTCTCACCCAAATCACAATAAGAAGTTT
>NW_006922464.1:196542-197931 GCF_000298275.1 Orycteropus afer afer
CAGAAGCCTTTAGTATGGAGATTGACCGTCCCATGCTGAGCTCTAATGCCTCCAGGTAGATCTTTTAACCAGAAGCCTTTAGTATGGAGATTGACACGTCCCATGCTGAGCCCTAATGCCTGTAGTATAGAGATTAAAATGTCCCATGCCTCAGAGCCTTTTATCAGAAATCTGCATGGCTCCAAAAAGCCTCTCGCCCACCTTTGAAGGCTCCAACGGCTCTTACCTCCCGTTCGCAGGGAGTATGCACATATCAAAGAGATCTGCCCAGCCCCGAAAAATCTCTCACTCACCTTTGAAACCGGGGGATTCCAACCCACCCCCAATTTCCCAAACCCCTGTCCTAAAAACCAAATTATCTACTCCACCCCATATTCTTCTATAAATATGTTATAATGAAAGAGCACGAAGTCTTTTGCTGAAGCCACTGATTTGGTGAGAGCAAGGACCCTAACTTAAGTTAGCTAATAAACTTTCCTTTTGCTTTTGCATTGTCGTGTGTTGGCAAATTCCTCACGCTGAACAACTCCTTCATAACCTGGGCACAACATTTGGTGCATTGGCCAGGAGGGCAAACAGCCCCATATCCAGTGGCTGTTAAGGGAGGGGGCACTGAAGAGGTGCCGGTCTGCATGGAATACACCTCTCCTCCCAGTAAAGAAACCAGGGGAGGAGTACTGACCGGTGCAGGATCTGAGAGAGGTAAATTGCCGAGTTGAAGACATACACTCCACAGTCCCTAACCCTTATACGCTGCTCAGCAATCTTCCCCCAGATCATGTGTGGTATACTACCCTGGATTTGAAGGATGCTTTCTTCAGCCTGCCCCTAGCCCCGCAGAGCCAAGACATTTTTGCCTTTGAATGGGTTGACAAGATGGATAAAATCCTCAGCCAGCTGACCTGGACAAGATTGGTCCAAGGGTTCAGGCACTCGCCCACTTTATTCAACGAAGCCTTGAGTGACGACTTGCATGAGTACAGGGGTCAAAACCCACAAATTACTTTACTACAATATGTGGACGATTAGTTGATCACAGCCCCCGACCGGGAAGGTTGTCTCCAAGCAACCAGGAAACTGCTCACCACTCTGGGGGAGCTGGGATATCAAGCTAGTGACAAGAAAGTTCAGATAGCTAAGCCAGAAGTCACATATTTGGGGTATAAGTTAAGGGCTGGGCAAAGGTGGCTCACTGAAGCCATGAAACAGATGATCCTACAGATTCCCCAACCCACAAGCCAAAGGCAGATGAGAGAATTTCTAGGAACAGTAGGTTATTGACGGCTGTGGATTTTAGATTTCGCCACAAAAGCGAAGTCACTCTATGAGCTCAGCAGGGAAGGGTCGGAGTGGGACTGGACTCCTGAGAGGGATTCAGCCTTTAAAGAA
>NW_006922464.1:198286-199547 GCF_000298275.1 Orycteropus afer afer
AAATGGATCACCAATGCTAGATTAACCCATTATCAGAGTCTATTACTTGACACTCCAAGGGTGCAATTCTCAGCCCCAACAGTTTTGAACACCGCCACCTTGCTGCCTAACCCTGACCTAGATAAACCTCTGCATGACTGCTCAGAGATACTCGCAGAGGTAAATACGGTCAGAAAGGACTTGCGAGACTGCCAGTTGGAAAACAGTGACTTCATCTGGTTCACGGATGGAAGCAGTTTCGTACAGAATGGACTAAGGTATGCGGGTGCCACGGTGGTAAACGACTGGGAGGAGATTATTTGGGCAGACGCTTTACCGCCAGGAACTTCCGCTCAGAAAGCTGAACTTATCACCCTAGCAGAAGCATTGGAAAGAGCAGAAGGAAAAAACTTACGGTCTATTCAGACAGTCGTTATGCATTTGCGACTCTTCATGTAAATGGCACCATCTACTGGGAGCATGGGTTCAGAAACACAGAAGGGAGAGAAATAAAGAACCAGACAGAAATTCTTCGCTTGTCATCAGCTGTGACCCAGCCGTGAATGGTAGCGGTGGTCCACACCCCGGGACATCAGAGAGGACACTCCCTTGAAGCAAGAGGCAACTGAGCAGCGGACCAGGCAGCTAAGAGGGCTGCCCTCCAAACGGTACGAGCTTTAATAACTAACCTACCCTGCCCGGAACTGGAACCCCTGCCTCCTCTTCCCAACTATTCTGAAGAGAACATACGGTGAGCTGAAAAATCACCACAGATAGAAAAGGATCGGAATGGATGGTATATGGACTCAGAAAGAAAACTAATTCTTCCAAATGGATTGGGATGGCACCTTCTCACACATATCCACCAAGTGACTCACTTAGGAGAACGGAAAATGTTGCAATTATTGGACAAAGGGCAGATCCGTATGCCCCATCAGAAACAAACAGCTCAGAGTGTGGTGGACCAGTGCTGGGCCTGTCACGTCATGAAAATAGAAAAGAGGAAGAACACACATGCAGGTACAAGGAGGAGGGGGAGGGAGCCTTGCCGTCATTGGGAAATAGATTTCACTGATGTTAAATCAGGTAAATATGGATACAAATATCTCTTAGTGTTAGTGGATACTTTCTCAGGATGGGTGGAAGCATACCCCACCAGAAGGGAAACAGCTGTGGTAGTGGCCAAGAAAATTTTAGAAGAGATAGTACCCAGATATGGAATGCCTAGAACGTTAGGGCCAGACAATGGACCAGCTTTTGTAAGTAAAGTTATCCAGGGCTT
>NW_006922464.1:202333-225912 GCF_000298275.1 Orycteropus afer afer
CCAAATTATCTACTCTACCCCATATTCTTCTATAAATATGTTATAATGAAAGAGCACGAAGTCTTTTGCTCAAGCCACTGATTTGGTGAGAGCAAGGACCCTAACTTAAGTTAGCTAATAAACTTTCCTCTTGCTTTTGCATTGTCATGTGTTGGCAAATTCCTTGTGCCGAACAACTCCTTCATAACCTGGGCACAACAATATGAAGTTCTTGACAACTTCAATCTTTTCTCTGTTTATTGTGATGCTGCCCATTGGCCCAGTTGTGAGGATTTTTGTTTTCTTTATACTGAGGTGTAACCCATACTGCAGACTGTAGTCTTCAATCTTCATCAGTAAGTGCTTCAAGTCACCCTCACTTTCAGCAAGCAAAGTTGTGTCATCTGTGTATTGCAGGATGTTAATGAGTCTTCCTCCAATCCTGATGCCACCTTCTTTATATATGTAGTCCAGTTTCCCAGATTATTTGCTCAGCATACAGATTGAGTAAGTATGGTGAAAGGATACAACCCTAACACATTCCCTCCTTGACTTTAAACCATGCAGTATCCCCTTGTTCTGCTCGAGTGACAGCCTCCTGGTCTATGAACAGGTTCCTCATGAGCACAATGAAATGTTCTGGAATTCCCATTCTTTTCAATGATATCTCGAATTTGTTATTATCCACACCCTCAAATGCTTTTGCATAGTCAATAACACATAAGTAAACATCTTTCCAGTATTCTTTGCTTTCAGTCAAAATCCATCTAACATCCGCAATGATATCCCTCGTTGCAGGTCCTCTTCTGAATCCAGCTTGTATTACTGTAAGTTCTCTGTCAATATACTGCTGCAACTTTTTTTGAATTATCTTCATAAGATTTTATTTGCGTGTTATCAATGTTATTGTTTGATAATTTTCACATACGCTGTAATTTTCACATTCTGTGGTATCTCCTTCCTTTCAAACGGGTACAAATATGTATCTCTTACAGTCAGTTGGCCAGGTAGCTGTCTTCCAAATTTCTTGGCATAGACCAATGAGCGCCTCCAGGGGCATCTGCTTGTTGAAACATCTCAGTGGGTATTTGCTCAATTTCTGGAGCCTTTTATTTTTCCAATTCTTCAGGGTTAGAGTGGCACAGGGATGAAATTCACGTCTCAGGTCTATAAAATAAAAGAGCTGGAGCCTCCTCTAGAAGTCGCAGGTGGCATTCGCAAAAAATATGAGTTTACACAAAGCAAATAAGAGAAATAAAGGCTTTAAGGCTTTTCACATTGAAAGTCAAAGACTTCACACAATTAGCGCCTAACTTGTGGCACAGGGCAAATTCTATAGGTTCCGGGCTGTGAGGGGCGGGGAATGGGGGGGCGGGAATGACGCGCTTTGTCACTGTGGAGACCAACACAGGGAGCGCCCGCCCCCCCCCGCGAGTTTCCTAGAGTGGAGGCCGGGGAATGGAGGCAGTGCTACTGCGGGGCTGAACAAGAGTGGCAACTCCTCTTGTTTTGGAGGTTCGCGTGGTCCCAGCTCATTGGTCATGGTAGAGCCGAGACCCAGGGAGGATGTGGAGTGGCCATTGCATTTGTAGTTCCCTGGACTGTTGGCTGGCGGGCTCCACCTTCCCACCGAGGCACCCACACACCGCCAGGCCCACAACTCCCACGAGGCACCGCGCTCCGGTGGGGGCGTAACCGGGAGCAGAGGACTCTGGGGGCGGGGCCGCCGGGCATGAACTGGGGGCGCTCCTCTTTCTGAGCCTAGCTTAAGCAGCGGTGCGTTGGGGAGAGCGTCTCCCGCGTCTGGACTAGTGTCCAGATCTCTGACACTGGAGTCACTCACTGTCCAGAAACCGTCCCTTTCGGTCGTCGCTCGGGCCGCCCGCCGTTACCCCGCCTCAAGGGGCCTGGCTGGTCGCGGCGGGGGAAGAGGTCAGCATGACCCGGGGGGTCCTCTGGGCAGGCGCTGGGCCGGGGGCGGCGGTGGCCTCTGTGCAGCTGCTAATCGCCCTGAGCTTACTTCCGGGCGTAGTCCAGGCCCAGGTAAGCACTAGTTAGTGATGGCGGGAGGGAGGTTGCGGGGACGGGCCCCTCACTGAACGCCCGCGCAAATACGAACGGGCCACCGCTATGCTGCGTCTAGGACCAGGGTTAGACCCTCGGGTAATTTTAGCGAGCGGAAAAGACAACGGTAGAAAGACCTGACAGTCAAACGTCTGCGAACCGCTTGTGGTGTACGAGATTGGCCACACTCTGGGGGTAATGGCGATAAAAAGAGGAAGATGGTGACGGTCCCTTGAAGTGCTTTCATGTTTATTTTTTCCGAATTTTTAAAAGCGGGATTGAAAACATTGTCTTTTGGGAAGAGAGCACAAATAGAAATGGTGATGCCTTTGTCTTCAATAGTTGAGGCAAGGAGGAGAGGATGAGAGTAGGTCATAGACCTCTGAGGCTCTGCAAAAGCGGAGTAGATTAAGAGTGGGGATAAGACTTAACTTCCTGAAACGCTGAACTAGAAATTTTCTCGTCTTTTACCCTTGCTCAAGCACCTTCCCTTGCTCAAGCTTGCTTTATTTTTGCCCAGCTTGTACTATGTCTGCTACGTGGCATCACCAAGAGAGTAGAAAACTGGGGTTCTGTTCCTGGTCTTGTGGCTCCTGTGGTTCATGGATGGAGGCTCTGGCTCTATGAATTGTGACGTGATAGCTGGAGAGTAAATTTGAATAATGGTGTTGTCTTTGTGAACACTACACCAGTGCCCTCAGTATGCTGGAAATCTGAGGGTTAGCTGACCAGAACATTTGCCTTTCAGGCCCACTGCTTAAGAGAGTTTGTTTTTTATTCAGTAAGTTTTGAATAGACTGCCAGGTGCTGCTGTGTGTTGTCTGCACCTGCTACAAAGTAACAAAACTGCAAAAGGGGGGAAAAAAAGAGTCTCAGGGGCCAGATAATAGGGGAGATGTCATTTGAAGCAATTAATGCTTATTATATGAAAAATTGAAGGTAACTATGAGTGTAACCATATAAACATGTTTTTCTGACTTTACTCAGACAATTTTTTCATGGTTTTATGATGTTTTGCACTAAATCCCAGGCTACCTGAATATTCAGTTTGTGTCCATGTTTGAATACTTTTTAAATGATTGATTTGATAGAAAATAAAAGGGACAATTTGGAAATGAATAGTAGTGATAGTCATACAACATAATGTTATCAGTGTCACTGAATAATGCATGTGAAAAATGTTGAATTGCATGTTTTCTTATATATATTTCACAACAGCAAAACAATACAAAATAAAAGGGACAGACATTGGTTTTGGTATTGGGGAGCATATTAAAAATGCAGCATTTTAGCCCTACTTCCACACATTTTGATTCAGTGGATCTGGATTGTGATCTAGGAATTAGAATTTTAAATAAGCCTTGAAAGTAACTGGAATGTAGTTACCCTTTGTTCTGCCTTTTGGACCCCATTTGGAGAAACACTGAAATAGATACTGGAAATCTGGGCATAACTATTAGACTTATGAAATGTAACTTTTTCAAATTTTCTGGTTAAAATTGAGTGTTTTTGAAAGTTATATTTAGGTATTGTTTTTTCTCTTTTTCAATTGTTTAATACTTTGTGTACTTTGTCACTGGTCTAGAAGTTTCATTTTAGGTTTGCTCGCCTACCACTAATAATGCATTTATAACTAAATAATGCTTTATAAGTGCATGTATACTTTTAATTTTGTTATATCCAAATCAATAAGTGTATATAGTTCAACAGTTAAAGGTTTGTGCTTATCCAAAGTAGCATGGTGCCAAATAATCCTCAAAAGTGAATCCATTCCCCCCTTTATACATATACACATTGGTACTTTCTCCTAAAGTGTTTAATTATATTTTGGATCATGTTACATTGCTGTAACATGCTTAAATATACCTTACCTCATTTTATATGATGCATCTCTCAGAAGTGAGGCCATTGAGGTAAATGAAGTTTAAACAGCTTAAATGACTAATACCAAGACAGCAGGATTAAACTGGAGGTCCAGTGCAGGCCCCTTTCTAATCTATACAGTATGGTTCAGAACACTTGCTTCTCTGTAGTATGAGAAATAAAGCAGAAGACCCAGAAATAAAAAAAACGGAATTAAGCAAATTCTTTCACTTCACTTCCACATACTAAATTGTTAGAAAACAGTAAAATCTAAAGGGTAAAATTAAATATTTTGAAAAATTCCTCAGTTAACAAGAAATCAAGGAGCTCTGGTGATGCAGTGGTTAAGAGCTTAGCTACTAATCAATAAGTCTGTGGTTTCAACCCATCAGCGATTTTGTGGGAGAAAAGAAGGGATAATCTTCTTCTGTAAAGATTATTGCCTAGGAAATGCTATAGAGCACTTCTGTTGTGTCCTGTAAGGTCACTATGAGTCAGAATCAACTTGACAGGACAATAACGACAAGAAATCAGCCATTAAAGACAACATATAGTTTAAGGAGAAAATTATTTTTGAGCACATAAAATGATATAATTTTGTCTTATAACTCATTTTAAAAATATATATATTATTTTGTATTTGCTGAAAGTTTACACAGCAAATTAGGTTCCCATTTAACAATTTTTATTCATATCATTTAGTGACATTACTTACATTAAAAAAAAAAATTTAATTGTGCTTTGGGTGCAAATATACAGAGCAAAATTGTTTTAGATTCAACAGTTCATGTACATTTGATTTCATGCCCCGATTACCATCCTCAACCTGAACAAACTCTCCTCACCTCCTGTCCCTGTAACTACCCCCTCCCTGTGCCCTACTTAACTATGCACTCCTGTCTGTCCAGCTTTCCCTCTATGTGAATGCTGCCCCTCTGATGCCCCATGTCTAATTGCTCCAAGGGGTGTATCCCCTAGAATAGGTGAGAGGAGACCAATAGTTGCCTCTTAGATGGCCATTCGAAGACTTTTAAGACCCCAGTCGCTACTCACCAAAGCAGGTTGTGGAACAAGATTTTATGTACTATGTTGTGCCAGTTGAGCTGGTGTCCCCTGAGAATATGGTCCTGAGTCTGCAGGCCTGGTGATTCTCTATCTCAAGGTGTTTGTTTGTCTCTGAGAAGTTACTCCATCTCTGTCTTCTGTTGCTTCTGTAATGTGTGTGACTAATTTTGGCACTGCTTACATTTTTCACAATGTGTCAGCATTCTCATGCTTTCTGTTGTGGTTGTTTCATTTCAATTAATCTAGTTTCCTTTCATCCCATTACCATCTCATTTTTGCTTTACAGTAAACATTGATTGTTTGGTTTCATATCGATAACTTATGTATTTATTTCAACTTTTTATTGTAATTTGAGTGAAAGTTTACAGAGCAAATTGTTTTTCCATTCAACAATTCATACACATTTTGTTTTGTGACATTAATGACAATCCTCAAAATGTAACATCTCCCTTCCTACTTCTTCCCTATGTTTACCATTTCTACTTGTCCTTTTCCCCTGTTCCTTTCTGTCTTCTCAGCTTTATCTCTGGGCAAATGCTGCCCTTATGATCTCGTATGGTTGAGTGTTCTAAAAAGTGCATACCTCTCTGATGTTTGTTCACCTTATAGGCCTATCTATCTCTTGTTTGGCTGAATGTAAAATATTGGGGGTGAGTTCATTTCCAGGCTTGAAGAGTGATTCCACCAGTCGGGGATTCTACCAGTCTCCATCAGACTTGTAAGCCTGGCCTTTTTTGTTTGTTTGTTTGGGTCACTTCCCCCCCCCCCACTCTATCCAGGACCTCCTATTGTGATCCTTTTCTGAGCAGTCAGCTGCAGTAAGGAGGCAACATTTAGTTCTTCTGGTTTCAGGGTCATGGGAGTTTGGGTTCACAGGTTCATGTGATCCATTAGCCTTTGAACCAATCATTTCCTTGTGTCTTTGCTTTTCTTCACTGTACTTATACCCTGGAAGGAGAGAGACTATAGTTGCACCTTAGATGGCTGATGACAAGCTTTTAAGATCCCATTTACTACCCATCAAAGAAGAATAAACAGCTAGCAGTCAAAATCACAAACATATTTGGAAACAAGGCACCATAAAGCACAGATAACAGAACAGGACTTACAATGAGCTTAGATTCTTAAATTACCAGATAGATAATTTAAAAAAATCACTATTTAAAGTTGTTTATTCTCTTTCATACTTGGTTTATTGTTGTTGTTACTTGCCGTTGAGTTGGACCTGACTCGTAGCAGCCCCTCCTTGGGTTTCTGAAGCATTATCACTATGAATGTAGATTGCCCAACCTTCCTTCCGAGGAGTGGCTGGTGGGTTTGAACCGCCAGCCTTCTGGTTAGCAGTCAAGTGCCTTAGGCACTGCACTATCAGAGCTCTTAATACTTGGTTTAGTTCATTTAAATTTTAAAAAAGAGAAACTTGAAAGTATGAAAAAAGAACAAGAGACTTTAAAGATCCCAAGCAGATTTGAAAATAATGAAATAGAAGTTCTAGTAATGAGACTATGATAAAAGTAACTAAAAGCTTGGTGGATGGATTGCATAGCTGATTATACATACCCAGCTGAAGAAATGATTATTAAATAAAACAATAATTTCATGTACTTTTCTTTCTACTTAATTGTCCAACATCTCCTTTTCTATCCTTACTCCCAGTTTCATACTTCACTGACAAAATTGAAGCAATTAGAAGAGAACTTCCACAAAGGAATCTACATCTGTCCACCTACTAGTCTTTGTACTCACATATGCTGACTTCCCATATTATCACTTCTATTATCTTCTATTATCACCCCTACTTGTCTATGAATTTGTCATACTGTGGTGGCTTGCATGTTGTTGTGAAGCTGGAGGCTATGCCAACAGTATTTCAAATACTAGCAGGGTCACCCATGGTGGACAGGTTTCAGTGGAGCTTCCAGACTAAAACAGACTGGGAAGAAGGAAGGGGCTATCAACTTCTAAAAAAAAAAAAACCCAGTGAAAACCATATGAATAGAAGTGAAACACTGTCTGATATTTTACTGGAAAACTTTATAAATAACTCTGAGAAGATGAGTCCTACAGATTGGAAGGCACTCAAAATATGACTGGGAAAGAGATACTTCCTCAAAGTAGAGTTGCCGTTAATGATGTGGATGGAGTAAAGCTCTTGGGACCTCCATTTGCTGATGAAGCACTACTCAAAATGGGAAGAAACTGCTGCAAACATCCATTAATAATCGGAATGTGGAACATATAAAGTATGAATCTAGGAAAATTGGGAATTCCCAGAATTGAAATGGAACTCATAAAGATTGATATCCTAGGCATTATTGTCTTGAAATGGTCTGGTATTGGCCATTTTGAATCAGGTAGTCATGTGATCTACTGTGGCAAGAATGACAAGTTAAAGAGGAATGGCATCACATTCATCATCACAAAGAATGTTTAAGATATATCCTGAAGTAGTCAATGATAGGACAATATCCATACTCCTACAAGGAAGACCAATTAATAGTACTATTATTCAAACTTACGCCCCAACCGCTAAAGCCAAAGATAAAGAAACTGAAGATTTTTATCAACTTCTGTAATCTGAAACTGACAAAATGTGCAGTCAAGGTATGTTGATCATTGCTGATGATTGGAATGGAAAAGTTGGAAACAAGTAAGAATCATCGGTAGCTGGAAAATATGTCCTTGGTGATAGAAATGACACTGGAGACCACGATAGAATTCTGCAAGACCAGAATTATTCATTGCAAATACCTATTTTCAACAACATAAACGACAGCTATACACATGGACCTCACCACATAGAGTACATAGGAATCAGATTGCCTACATCTGTGATCTATGGAAAGAGATGATGGAGAAGCTCAGTATCATTAGTCATAACAAGGCCAGGAGTTGACTGTGGTACAGACAATGAATTGCTCTTTTGCAAGTTCAAGTTGAAGCTGAAGAAAAGACAAGTCCTCTTTTGATTGTTTCTTTGACTCTTGTCAAAGTATGATCTTGAGTATATCCCCTCTGAATTTAGAGACCATCTGATGAACAGATTTGATGCATTGAACAATAGTGACTGAAGAGCAATGAGTTGTGGGATGATATCAAGAATATCATGCATAAAGAGGAGTTCCAGTAAGATAGTGGAGTAGGCAGACAAACTAGACAGACCCTCTTCAACAAGGAAAAGAGGAACTAATTAACACAGATACAGAAGATAATCCTGGAGCCCTGAGTTTTGAAAGGAAGGATATAGAAATGGACTACACTCCAACTAGTAGAAGAACCTGCTTGAAAAGTCTAAAAGAGGAGACATACAGGAGCTGCGCTCTGTCAGCGATCCTCACAACATGGATAGCTTGGATATTACCAAGTGGTGTTAGAACCTAAGAATTAACCTAAAAATTGGTCTTGCTAGCCAGAGGCTTCACAGAGGACTACACTGGTGGCTGGTGAATAAAAGGGGAAACAGTGAAGAGGGAGACAGGTTGAGCTGTGGGCTTTTGGCTGTCCTGAGGGCAGAGCCATTTTGAATGCTTACAGGTGGTGGGACTATTTTGGATATTTGAAGCAACAGCATTCTCTCAGATTCCAGGAACCTAAGAATAGACTCCACTTTCTGGGAACCACAAGGACGTTCCAGACATGAAGGACTGGAAAGGTATGATATTTCCCTTTGTTACTCTCATGCCCCACACCCTCCTGGTGAATGGAGGTGTGGCCATCCTTCACTCCCACCCACCTTCTGGGCTGGCAGGATGTGTTAGACTGTGTTCTGTAGAGAAACAAAGACCAGCAAAGCTTATATATATATTTATATATAGAGAGAGAAATTTATCTTAGGAAAATGGCTCACAAATGTATATAAGCCGGCAAGTCCAAAGTCCCTGGAGGAAATGTCAGGCTGGAGGCAGCTTTAGCTTCCATAACCACAGTGGGCCAAGAAATTCAAGGCTGGCAGGCAGTACACTGGTTGTTGACTCCAATGAAAGATGAATCCAAGATCTCCAGGCCGAGTGGTGGGCTGCTAACTCATGGAAGGTTGTAGTCAGCACACCAGGGTCCCGATACACCGAAGAATGTCTCTCTTCCCAGGATATCCCTGGGTATCTTGGAAGCAGGCCACACCCCTAGGGAAACTCCCCTTGGGCAGATTGGCCACTCAGAACACAGTCATCCGATCCCATCATGGGAACAACCACACAGAACTGGGATCCAGCCAAGTTGACACACAGCTCCAAGTATCGCACAGGAATTCCATCCCAGTCTGTGTGCTCTGATGGAGCCTGGGTGCCCTACCCAGAATTTTTTTCCTTTTTTTTTTTTAAGTTTATTTTTGTCTGTTTTAAAATTATTATTATTATTATTATTGTCCTTTTTTTAATTTTCAGCTTTTTCTCTCTTCCATGTTCCTGGTTCCCATTTTTTTTTCTTCTTTCTTTCTTGTGGTTCTCCCCATTCCTTGTTTTTCTTGTGGCTTATTTCCCATTTTTTTCTTCATTATTCTCCTATTCAACCTTTTTTCTCTTATTCCCCTTGCCCCAGACATTGCCTTATTTTTTCCCATTTTCTATTCATATTTCTTTGGGCTTTTTAAATTATTTCTTTAAATATTTTCTCTCATTTATTATCTTTTCTCTTTCTCCCTCTTTTTGTGATTGTTCCTGTATGTTTATGTGGTGTGTTTTTTATCCACTTGCTTTTACTTTATTGATAATATTCAGTTGTTGTTTTTGTCTGAGTGGGTGGCAGCAACTGTGCCCATACAATGCAACCATACCTGTACCTTCTGCAGCTCCACTTACTGAGTGAGAGCCACCAATTCCTTCTGCACCAACTGACCAACAATGCATGACCACTAGTAAAAGCCTGACTCACTCTTAACTGCTCTTCACAGTTAGCAGAGATCTGTGCATCCACTCTTGTTCTTTATCACACCCACTAGGAGACAAGTGGTGAGTGCATAAGTGTTGCCAACTAGTGAGTAGAGGAACACAGTACCCTGCTTACTCTACATCCCCCCCCCCAAAAAAAAGAAAGAAAAGAAAAAGAAAATCTTGGGGGAATCACTGCAACATACAATAATCACCAATTAAATATAAACACAACGAAATCATAATGTCTTGGAAAAAACAGACCATCACAGTCCACACAAAGAAGCAAGATGAAGCAGTAGAAATAAAGGACCAGGATACAGAACCAGAAGACATCCCTGGGGAAGAAGCAGCACTGGAGCTCCCTGATAAGGGATTTAAAAGAATTTTACTTCAGTACCTTCAACAGATTAACAGACAGATCAAGGAAAAATCTGACAGAATTAAGGAAAACACAGACAAAACCCTAGAAAAATTTTGGAAGAAAATACAAGAACAGAATGACAAAATAAATGAAAAATTAGAAATGATACAAAATCTACAGATAGAAATCCAGAAGATTAGTACTAAAAATTTTTAAGCAGATAGCACATTGAAAGGGCAAAGGAATAGAACTGAATCAATGAAAGACAGAATTAATGAGAGGTAGGGAGATGGCATATTACTTGTAGCCCACATGTTTGTTCCTTGTAGCATCTTAACACTGGAAAAACTAGGTGCAGCAGTTTGAAGCAGGGATTCTGGGGCTGTCAAGAACTCATTAAGTTGGAGAAGGCCAGATGTAGTGGAAAAGGAAAAAAAAAAAAAAAAAAGGGAGAAGCAGGGTAAACGGCTGGGAAGAATATAAATAAATGAACCTGCCCTGTGACACGTGAGCCAGCAGGATGGAGCAGCGGTGGAAAACTCCCTGGGTAGTGAGCACTGGGAGGCCAGCGGCGGCTCCAGAGAGTTGGTCTGCCCACAGCAGCAGCTACTATTGGCAACGTTGGGACCTGTGCTGAGTGGGTGGGTGGAATTTCTGAGAAGTAGAACAGAGACCCTCCCCAGCACAGGTCTCCGCTGACTTGGGAAGAGAGAGGGAAGCACACTTAAGTGGGCAGGCCCTGGAATGAGCTTATGACATGGGATTTGGGTCCTGCCCTTCCAGGACAGCTTTTTGGCACAGAGAGGCCTGGAGTACAGAGTTTGGCAGCTGTCTGACCTAGGCAGAAAGTAATGGCCCTCTAACCATTGGGATCTTTGCTGATTTTGAACTGTGGGTCTGTAAGTGAAAATATAACATCATCATTAGCAGCTTAACCAAACCACAGAAATGTGGAAAATGAGGACTTGCTACTAGTGCCTTGGAGCTTTTTTTTTTTTTCCTTCCTCCTTTCCTTGCCTCTCCTCCTGCCTCACCCAGTAGAAGAACCACATTAAGCCACCAAAACACCTGCTTGTCCCAGCCCTAAATCTCCTTCACATTGAACTGAGACCAGCATCTACTTTCCACACAGTGATTCCATCAACACAAAGAAAGCTATAGAGCAACCCAGCACACCTGAATTAATAACCAATAAAATAAAATAAACAACCTCCACCTTTGCAAAAATATTAAATCATAAAATCAAGGCAAAACAAATCAATACATAACTAACAGTTAAAGACAAAAGCTTCAAAATGTCTAGAAAACAAGAAACAACCTCAAACAAACAAACAAAGAACAACAACAACAACAACAAAAACAAAAACAGGACAAGGCAATAGAAATAAAATCCCAAATCCCAAAGAAAAAATCTCATTAAACATGGGTGAAGAGGAGGCAATAGGATTATCTGAGAAGGAATTTAGAAGATATGTTTATAGAACTTTATAAGAGCATAAGGAGACCTCAAACAGAACCAAGAAGAACACAGGCAGTACCCTGGAAGAACTCAGGAAAACCATTCAAGAACAAAATAACAGGATTAATACACAATCAGAACTCATACAGAAACAGCAGTTAGAAATCCAGAAGATGGATACTAAAATTACAGAATTACACAACACAGTGAAAGCATACAATAGGCTAGAACTGGCTGAAGGATGCATTTCCCAACTAGAAGATAAATCCATTGATACCAGCCTGTGTGAAGAAATATCAGAACAACAATTTAAGAGAAATGAAGAGAACCTGAGAGTTATATGGAATGACATGAAAAGAAACAACATATGCCTCATTGGACTTCCAGAACAGGAAGAGGCTGAATGAATGAATGAATGAATGAAAAAAAAAAAAAAAAACGCCACTGAGAAAATTGTGGGAGATGTGCTAACAGAAAAATTTCCCCATATCATGAAAGAAGAAAAGATATTTGTCCAAGAAGCTCAAAGAACCCCATACAGGATAGATCCCAAGAGAAAAACTGAGGCATATCATTATCAGGCTCTCCAAAGCAAAAGACAAAGAAAGAATCTTGTGAGCTGCTTGGGACAAAAGAAATATTACTTATAATAATCAAACTGTTAAGCTGAGTTCTGATTACTCAGCAGAAAACATGCAAGCAAGAAGGCAATGGGATGACATATGTAAAACACTGAAGGAAAAGAACTTCCAACCAGGAATCCTATGTCCAGCCAAACTGTCCATCAAATATGAGGGTGAGATCAAGACATTCTCAGACAAACGTAAATTAAGGGATTTTGTGAAAACCACACCAACCTGACAAGAAATGCTTAAGGAGGTCCTTCCAATAGAGAACACACGACAGAGAACAACAAAGTCAGGACGTGTGATATCAACACTAAACTCAAATCAGAAATAGATGCTCAAAATAAGACCATAAAACATTGTACACAAACAAGGGAGTCAATCTGTGCACAATACCAGGAACAAAGAAAATAGAGAGAATAAAAGTTCTAGATACAGAACTTCCAAATGGAGAGGAAAACAGGACAATGTCCTTACAGAAAAAAAACTGTTCCAAAAATGTAGAGACAAGAATTTACTCCAAAGCAACCACAGAGAAAATGAACAAACCCCTTAAGCAAACCCAGAGGATGGAAACATATGGGCTTAGTAAGTACAAAACCAACAATAAAGTAGAAAAGAGAGGAAACACATGACTACAAAATGAACTCCACACAGAAAAGTGTATGAACCAAAGAAACGCCAACAACATGACCCAAAAAACACAATAGAATTACAGCAATCAATTCATACCTATCACTAATTACACTCATGTGAATGGACTAACTGCACCAATCAAGAGAAAGAGAGTGGCAGACTGGATAAGAAAAGAAGACCCATTGATATGCTGCCTACAAGAGACTCATCTTAGACACAAAGATAAAAACAAACTAAGAGTTAAGGGGTGGAAAAAAATATACCAAACCAATGGTAACAAAAAAGAGCAGGAGTGGCAATACTAATTTCTGATAAAATAGACTTTAAGGTGAAAAACAACATAAGAGACAAAGAAGGGCACTATATGATGCCAAAAAGGTCAATTGACCAAGAAGACATTACTATAATAAATATTTGTGCACCCAATGAAAGTGCCCCAAAATACATGAAACAAGTATTAATTGAATTGAAAGGGAAAATAGACAACTCTACAATAGCAGTAGGGCACTGTAACACACCATTTTCAAGGAGGGATAGATCAACTAGAAAAAAACTCAACAAAGATAGAGAAGAACTCAACGCAATCCGCCAACTCGACCTCATAGACTAATACAGAGCACTCCATCCAGCAAAAGCACAATTTGCATTCTTCTCCAGTGTACATGGATCAATCTACAGAATAGATCATATGATAGGACATAAAGCAAGCCTCAATAAATTTCAAAATATTGAAATACTACAAAGTGTCTTCTCAGACGACAGTGCTATAAAATTAGAAATTAATAATGGGAAGATCAAGGAAAAAAACATCAAACATGTGGAAGTTGAATTATACACTGCTCAAAAAATACTGGGTAATAGAAGATACAAAAAGTGAAGTAAAAAAATTTCTAGAAACAAACGAGAATGAAGATACATCTTACCCAGACCTATGGGACACAGCGAAAGCAGTACTCAGAGGTCAATTTATAGCAATAAATACACACATCAAAGAAGAGGAAAGAAACGAAATTAACACTCGAACTCAGCAATTCCAGCAAGTAGAAAAAAGAGCAACAAAAGAAACCTACTGTTTCCACAGGTAAGGAATAATAAAGATAAGAGCAGAAACAAATGAAACAAAACAGAAAATAATAATAATAGAGCAAATCAATAAAACAAGAAGCTGGTTCTTCAAAAAAGATTGACAAAATTAATAAACCATTGGCAAATCTAACAAAAGAAAAGAAAGAGTAAAGATACAAATAACAAGAATAATAAACAAAAAGGGAGATGTCACAACAGAACCAACTGAAATAAAAAAAAAGTTACTGACAGAATATTTTGAAGAACTGTACTCCAACAGATTCAAGAACCTAGAAGAGGTGTAAAAGTTCTAGAAACACAAGACCTACCTACACTATTCCAGTCAGAGAGAGCATACTTGAACAGACCCAATAAAAAGGGAAGAAATTGAGCAGGTTATAAAACTTCCCCCCCCCCAAAAAAAAAAAAAAAAAAAATCCTGGCCCTGATGGTTTCACTGGAAAATTTTACTAAACATTTAGGGAAGAGTTGATACCTATACTTCTCAAGCTATTCCATAACATAGAAAAAGACAGAATACTCCCAAACTCATTCTGTGAAGCAAACAACACTGATACCCAAACCAGGGAAAAACGCCACTGAAAAGGAAAAGTACAGACCAATATCCCTCATGAATATAGATGCAAAAATTGTCAACAAAATCCTAGCCAACAGAATCCAACAACATATCAGGAAAGTAATACATTCTGACCAAGTGGGATTCATACCTGGAATGCAAGTATGGTTCAACATCAGAAAAACAATGTAATCCACCACATAAAGAAAACAAAAGAACTGTATGATTATATCAATCGATGCAGAAAAGACATTTGATAAAATGCAACACCTGTTTCTGTTCAGAACTCTCAGCAAAATAGGGATAGAAGGGAAATTCCTCAACATAATAAAGGGCTTATATGCAAAGCCAATAGCCAACATCATTATTAACGGAGAAAGACTCAAGGCATTCCCTTCATGAACATTAACCAGACAGGGATGCCCTCTATCACTGCTTCTATTTCACATTTTATTGGAAGTCCTGGCCAGAGCAATAAGGCAAGAAAGAGAAATAAAAAGCATACAAATCGGCGAAGAGGAACTAAAACTATCTCTATTTGTGGATCCTGTGCATAGAAAACCCAAGAGACTCAACAAAAAAACTACTGGAATGAATAGAGAGGTTCAGCAAAGTGGAAGGATACAAGGTCAACATATAGAAATCATTTGGATTCCTCTGCACCAACAGAGTCCCCAGATAAAGAAATAAGGGAAACAATTCCATTTACAATAGCTATCAAAAAGATAAACTATCTAGGAATAAATCTTACCAGAGACACAAAAGACCTATACAAAGAAAACTATAAAACACTACTACAAGAAATTACAAGGGATCTACATAAATGGAGGAAAATGCCTTTTTTATGGATAAAACCAAAAACAGAAATGAGCTCTGGTAGCATAGTGCCTGAGGCACTTGACTGATAACCAGAAGGTTGGTGGTTCAAAACCACCAGCCACTCCTTGGAAGGAAGGTTGGTTGGGCAATCTACTTCCATAGTGATACTGCCTCGGAAACCCAAGGAGAGGTTGCTATGAGTTGGATCCGACTTAACGGCAGTGGAAACTATAAAACACTACTACAAGAAGTTACAAGGGATCTACATTTTTATGAATAGGAAGACTGAATATTGTGAAAATGTCAGTATTACCCAAAGCAATCTACCCATTTAATGCAATCTTGATCCAGATACCAAAAAAATTTTTGAAGGATATGGAAAAACCAATTACTAACTTCATATGGAATGGAAAGTGACCTCGGATAAGCAGAGTACTACTGAAGAAGAACGAAGTGGGAGGTCTCACACTTCCGGATCTCAAAACCTGCTATACAGCCACAGTAGTCAAAACACCATGGTATTGGTATGATGATAGACAGATAAATCATTGGAACAGAGTTGAAAACCTGGAAATAGACCCATCCATCCGTGGACAGCTGATCTTCGACAAAAGACCAAAACCCATTAAATGGGGAAGAGATAGCCTAACAAACTGTGCTGGCAAAATTGGATATCCACTTGCAAAAAAATGAAACAAGACCCATACTCACCCCATACACAAAAACAAACTCAAGTTGGATCAGAGACTTAAATGTAAAACCCAAAACTATAAAATTCATTAAAGAAAAAATAGAAATTAGGGGCCCTGATTTACAGCATAAATAGACTATCAAACATAACCTAGAATACACAGGAGGTGGAAGAGAAGCTAGATGACTGGAACCTTTTAAAAATTAAATTCTTATGCACATCAAAAGACTTCATCAAAAGGGTAAAAAGAGAACCTACATATTGGGGGAAAATATTTGGCTGTGACATATCTGATCAAGGACTGTTCACCAAAATCCATAGTAAACTTATATACCTCAACACCAAAAACACAAACAATCCAGTTCAAAAATGGGCGAGGGACATGAACAGACACTTCACCAAAGATGAGATACTGGCCGCCAACGAATACATGAGGAATTACTCGTGATCATTACCCTTTAGATGCAGATGAAAACAATGATATATCATTTCACCCTGAACTCTCACACACTGCTGGTGGGACTGTAAAATGGTACAAAATTGTGGTAGATGGTATGGCATTTCCTTAAAAAAACTGAAAATAGAAATAAGATTTGAACCAGCAATTCCGTTACTAGGAATATATCCTGAAGAGGTGAGAGACAGGACACAAACAGACAAGTGCACACCCATGTTCATCGCAGCACAATTGACTACAGCAAAGAGATGGAAACAACCTAAATGTTCTGTTTACCTAGTGCCATTCTGACAAGAATATACCACAAATGGGATGGCCTTAACAAACAGGAGTTTATTCTTACAATTTGGAGGTTTTCAGTCCAAGTTCAAAGTGCCAGGCTCTAGGGACTAGGTGAAAGCCCCTCAACCTTGGGCTTCAGCTCTGCCTCCAGCTCCCAGCCCACAGAAACTAGAGGCTTTTCTTCACTCAGACAGCTGCTGGTTGCTGAGGCTGCCAGACCCAAGGTTGACGAGTAAAAAGGCACAGTCGTGATGTTACCAAACCACACAGGCCATTAATTCAAGTTTATTGTAAGTCCCAAGGTCAGCAGAGCATGGTAGGCTGCTGAGTAATGACATGGCTACATGCAGGGTCTAAGCGTGCCATATGGTGGAGACCTTTCCCAAAGCTGCTACTTATAAATGGGAAGCAGGCCACATACCCAAAGGCAGCTACTCAGCTGCTCACAGTAGATTCCACCATGGAGTTGATTACCAGTCTCATCGTGGGGAATATTACATCCAGCTGCCCACCACTCAAGTAGGCCTAGCCAAGTTGGCATACACCTTGACCTACCACAATGCCCATCAACAGATGAATGGATAACCAAACTATGGTACATTCACACTGTGCTACAGTAAATAACAATTAAGGATACACGAATCATCTCACAATGTGGATGAGCCTGGAGGACATTATGCTGAGTGAAATAAGTCAATCAGAAGAGACTATTTTATGAGCCCATTACTGTAAAAAGTCAAGGGATGGTTTGCTTAGGGAAGGGATCTCAGGGGAGGGGAGAAGAGGGGATAATTTCAGCCTAATTGGGGGCCACACACTGAGTTGGTTAAGGGGAGGGATGGTATGGAAAGAGTCTGGGACCAACATGATAACATTGGGGAAAGGGAGGACACCATATTGTGCACATAAGATACAGATGACAGACGCTAATACCAGTATATCCACAATATTGTATAACCATTAACACTAAATACTAGCCAACAGATAAACTCATAGACAACTGAGAAGATCAGATGTGAGTCAGTGAATGGGATTTTACTCTAAACCAAAGATAGATTCAGCTGAGGCTAATCTTGCACAGATTCTAGTGGTATGATATAGCCACAATCATTCCAGAAGCAACAGAAGACAAACGTAGAGCAATTTCTAATAGACAGCCAGACACTGTGGGAGAGAGATCCACCACATCTGCCAATTCAGGACTATAGTATTGGGGGACACCAGACTCGATTGGCACAACAAAATACCCAAAAATCTTGTTCCACAGCCTACTTTGGTGAGTAGCAACTGGGGTCTTAAAATTTTTTGAGTGGCCATCTAGATGCAGCTAATGGTCTCCTCTCGTTGGAAGTGAAAAAGAGTGAAGAAGAGCAAGGGTATTTGGAAACAATCAGCCCTGGGACATGATGGACCTCGAGACCAGAAAAACTAGATGGTACCCAGCCACCAGGAGCTCTGTTAGCATGGTGCCTAAAGCACTTGACTGCTAACTAGAAGGCTGATGGTTCAAACCCACCAGCCACTCCTCGGAAGGAAAATGGGGCAATCTACTTCTGTAGTGATACTGCCTTGGAAACCCATGGAAGGGTCGCTATGAGTCAGGTCTGACTTGACAGCACATAACAACAAGAACAACCCGGCTACCAATGCCAACCACTTGGGAAGGGATCAAAACTGGAGATCCTGGATAGAATGGGAGGAAAAATGTGGAACAAAATCCAAAAACACAGTCATGATCAGAATTACTGTTTGGATAGAGTCTGGCGGGACCCCCAAGACTATGGCACTGGAATACACATTGGGCCTGGAAGTAAACGCACTTCCAATGACTGGCTCTCAGTCCAATAGTAAATAAGACTTACGTGTACAACAGTCGTCCCAGGGCGATGCATCCACCTACTCTACGGAGATACATTCCTTGGAGCAATTGGCCATGGGGCACCAGAGGGGCAACATTCACACGGAGGAAAACCTGGACAGACAGGAATGCATAGCTTAAAAGGGCATAGGGAGAAGGCTTTACTGGGAAAGGAGAGGAGAAGGGTGAGTTAGGGTTGGTGATGGTAAATGGGGAGTGAAACCAAATGTACACAAAATGTTGAATGTAAAACAAATTCTGTAAATATGCAGCTAAAGCACAATAAAAAAAGAAAAAGACAATTACTGAAATGGAAGACAAATACCTGAATACTTCTTTGGAAAGGGATCAATCAGAAAAAAGATCAAAACATAAGAAAGCCTAAAATTCATGTGGGATGCCATCAAAAGGAACAACCTACATGTGGTCAGAATTCCAGAATCAGGAAGAGAAAAAGAAAACCACTGACAAAATTATCCAAGATTTGTTGGAGGAGAACTTCCTGATAGGATGAAAGATGGGAATATATTCATTCAGGAAGTCAGGATAGACCACAAAAGAAAATCACCAAGACACATCATATATCATCATCAGACTCACCAAAACCAAAGACAAAGAAAGAATCCTGAAAACAGCATGGGAAAAACAAAAAGTTATCTACAAGGAGCAACCAATAAGAGTAAGCTCTGATTTCTCTGCAGAAATCATGCAGATGAGAAGACAATGGGATGGTATATATAAAACCCTTAAAGAGAAAAATATTCAACCAATAATTATATACTCAGCAAAATTGTTCCTCAAATATGATGGTGAAATTAGGACATTTCCAGATAAGCGGGAATTTGTTAAAACTGGACCAACCTTACAAGACATACTAAAGGGAATCCTTTGAATAGAAAAGCAATAATAGCAAACAACTGTTGCAGACCGGATAAGTGAAATGAAACACAAAGAGACAAACACACACATAAACCATACAAGACTGCAGCCCCGATGTGAGCTGCAACTTTATTTTTATACACTTCTGAAAAGGGATGAAAGCCAATTCTTTGAGTTCCAGTCTAAATTGTACTCTTTTATCTGTCTTTTTCCCACACCAGAAATAACACGAATCTGTGTTTTTGCTTTTTCAGATTGTTCTCTTCTGAGAACAGTACGTGCACATGTTTCTCTTTATCAGCCCTCCTGTTTGCAGATCCGGCTTCCTGTCTCATCTGCGAGTCCAGGATTTCAAGAGTTCAATCTGAGTTCCAGATCCTTTAATGCACCCAGTGCTTTCAAATGGGTGCTTCCCCTTGCTGCTTTCTGAGACAAACGGGAACATTCCAGCAAGTCCCTATATTTCCCCCTTTTTTATTTTATATGACTGGGCTTCTACAATGTCGTAGGGCAGTTCTAATTTCATATCTTTGATTCATGGCTTGTCGTCTTCATTTCCAGCACTGGAAGACTAAAAAACAAATATAATTATTATAAGTGATCCTCCATTTAGTGCTGTCATGGAAAATAATCCCTTGGCCCATCCAATGGGATTCGATTCTGATACCCCTTTTGCTATGCCTTCTAGGACCTCTTCCCCAGTTATTTCTGAAAAATCTTTAGAAAATGCTTGAGTAATACTTTCTCCTAATTGATCAATTTGTAAAGTTAGGTTTCTGTGTCCCCATAAATAATTTTTTATTTCCGTCCAATTTCTACTTTTATTAAATCGAACAGGGGTTACACATATCTGCGTAAAATTCCAATCACATTTCAAAACTGCATGGGTTTTTAATATATGTACTTGTTCCCCTAACCTGTAACAACTTGTTTTAAGTCCAATAACTCTTGATAAATTTGAGAATCTAAATTATGCTGTTGCTGCCACATTTCAAAAGAGTGTTTATGCCATTCTTGAACTTGTTGTGCAGTTTGCATTCCTTGTTGCAAAGCCACTCCTGCTACAGAGGCAGTGGTGGCAATAGGTATTATTCCTAATACTATAGCTGTAATTATTCCAATAGTTCTTTTTCGTTCTATGTGAGATTGTTCGTAAGATATCATATATGGGAGATAATCCTGCTGACTGACTCCAAGGTCTAGTCAAATTTACTGGAATCCATATCTGAGATCTACTTCTTACTATATATATACTTTCTGAGGAAAAATTAATATGTATTGAAGTATTTAAACATGTACAAAGGTTCAATTAGCTGTACAATTAATAAGTCCAGTAGGTACATCCCAACTAATTTGTCCTTTAAGGAGCACATAAGGAAATTTAACGCAAGCCTGGACATATTTACTTTCATTCTTCAATAACAGTATATGAATACTTCCATTATTGGTTATATTTATGGTCATATTTCCAACCCATGTATGTAATGGTTCTAAAACTGCCATCAATTTCCATAGCTGACCTTGAAAAGTTAAGGAATCATTAGAATGAAGTATGGGTGGAGTCATACCAGTATCATACCAAACCACAGTTTCATTAGCATCACTGGATAAGGAATTATTACTTTAATGCCATTTTAAAGGAATGTTAGAGAATTTTTCCCTTAAATCACTATGGGGACTCCAGTCAACAACCTGTTGTATTCCATTGACCAGAATCTTTGCCGATTTTCCTCGACACTGAGTCCAGGAAAAATGAGTTATTCTGGGATCTATATTAGGTAAAGAACAGAAAGTTATCAAAGGAGATATATGAGAAATATTGGTATAATTAAGAATCTTAAAGCTTTATGCAGATAATAAGAACAAATGAGCAGTGACATGAGAATGATTATACCGTAAACCCCATGCCTCATGAGAAGGTTGAAGACAATGACTGCCATTTCATATACAAATGGGCATTTGTCGACTACCAAATTCATACTTGCTAACATTCAGTCCTTCCTCGTGAGGATATGTGGGTAAATCAGAGTCATAAGGGCTTGGCATCCATAAAGTTTCATTAGAATATACTGTGATTTCACTCTCTCCCCATGAGAGTGCTTGGAAAAGAGGGGTATTGGGAACATATGCCCAGTAGGTAAATTCAGCAGATTCTCCTACCTGGCAGGTGACTATTGCCACCATAGCCAAAAACAAAGTAGAAGCTGAGACTGGCTGACCAGCTTGCTGTACTACTTTCTCAGCCTCTTGGGTCAATTTCTTGATCTGACCCCAGGTAGGTGGTTTAGCGGTCCTAGTGCCATAAGTAGCATAGTGGCTAAGGCACTTGACTGCTAACCAGAAGGCTGGCGGTTCAAACCCACCAGCCACTCCTCGGAAGGAAGATGGGGCAATCTACTTCCGTAGTGATACTGCCTTGGAAACCCAAGGAGGGGTCGCTATGAGTCAGGGCCAACCTGATGGCACACAACAACAACAACAACAACAGTGCCATAAGTATACTTGCGTACTTGAAGATTCAGTTCACAAAACGTCTGCAGGAAATCTTCATCCTGGGGTCTCTTGGCCGTGGCACAATTTCAGCCTCTTAGTCGGCAACCACTCACAAGTGTTTCCTGTTGAAACATAAGCATAACCTCAACCCCAATGCAAAATTTCTCCCGGTAACCAATTACCTTCTAAAGTTTTGTAAAAAATAGGTTAAGCATTTTCCAATAAATTGGGTTTTCCTGATTTTTGAAAATGAGTAACGGCTGTAGACTCTTGTAAACCACCCCATTGATTTTAAAAATTTAAAGTAAATAAGACTCTATTTATATAATCTCTGGGACTGATACCTGTATTCCCCCCTTTTTGTTTTTGTAATTGTAATTTTAAAGTCTGATTTGCTCGTTCAACAATAGCTTGACCTGTACTGTTTAAGGGGATACCTGTTATGTGCTGAATCTTATGTAAGGCAAAAAAGTGTGATAGTTTTCGTAACAAATATGCAGGTGCCTTGTCAGTTTTAATAATTGACAGTATTCCCATAACTGCGAAACAAGATAATAAATGAGTAATAACAGTCAGCTTTTTCGGAGGCTAGGGGGGTAGCCCATTGAAAGTGAGAATGAGTATCAATAGTATGATGTATATATTTTAATTTTCCAAAGGGTGGAAATTGTACAACATCCATTTGCCATATCTGATTTAATTGTAACCCCCTAGGGTTACATCCAGGAGGCAAAGAATACCCATGAATGGAATGATATATATCACATGTACGGATAATATCCTGTGCTTGTTGTCTAGTTAATTGATATCATTTTTGTAATCCTTTGGCATTAGTATGATGTAACTGATGCTCGTGTGAAGCTTCTTGAATATTTTCAACTAGTTAGGAGTCAATATTTGAATTTCCTTGAGCCAGTGGCCCCGGAAGAGAAGAATGAGAATGAATATGTGTAATAAAAAGAGGATTGTTTCTATGTAATAATACATGTTGCACCTTCATAAACAAAGATAATAAAACATCTTCAGAAGCGTCAGGTAAATAAACAAATGGTAATTGTTGAACATATAAACTGCATATTGCGAATCACTGATAATGTTTAGTGCACAAGAAAAATCAGACAATGCCATGAGATTTGCAAATAATTCACCTTGTTGAACTGAAGTGTGGGGAAAATGTGACATACGGGACTTTAAATTAGACCAATAACCTGCCTTACCAGATTTGGAAGCATCTGTAAAAACTGTAGGTCCTTCCACCGGTTCTTGAGATATATAAGACATAGGCACCAAATTATGAGTTTTAAGAAATGAAAACAATTTATGTGAGGGATAATGATTAGAGAATGGACCCACAAAATCAGCACAAGCTATCTGCCAGTTAATGTTGAATTCATAACATTGTTGTATATCTTTATTGGACAGTTGAGTTATTATAGTTGTTGTTGTTGTTGTTGTTGTTATTTGCCGTCGAGTCGGCCCCGACTCATAGCGACCCCTCCTTGGGTTTCTGAGGCAGTATCACTACGGAAGTAGGATT
>NW_006922464.1:231467-234358 GCF_000298275.1 Orycteropus afer afer
AGCAGGGTGATTTTTAGGTTAATTCTTAAGTCCTACCACCACAGGAATCTGTGAGAGCGCTGTCTCTTTAAATATCCAAAATAGTCAAGCTGCTTTTTGAACCTACAAAATGGTGGCATCCTCCGGACCGGCAAAAGTCCACAACTCAGCCCACCTTTCTCTTCACCTTCTCTCTTTGTTCCCCAGCCACCGTGCACAGTCCATGCAGTCCCTGGCTAGCAGGGTGATTTTTAGGTTAATTTTTAGGTCCTACCACCACGTGGGAATATCCAAGCTCTCTGTGCCGTCAGGGTCACTCAGGTTGCTGCCAGACCACAGCTCTGTATGTCTCCTTTTTTGGTATTTTCATGCCAGTTCTACTGCTAGTTGGGGTTTAGTCCACTTCTTTATTCTTCCCTTCAAGGCTCAGAGGTCCAGGATTATCTTCTGTGTCTGTGTTAATTGGTTTTCCTTTTCTTTGTTGAAGAGGGTCTGTGCAGTCCTTCTGCCTAGTCCACCATCTTGTGGGAACTCTTAAAGCAAATTTTTCTTTATTTTTATCTTGGAGAGGAATAGTGAAAAAACAATCTTTTAAATCCAATACCATTAAAGGCCATCTAGCAGGAATTAGAGCAGGATTAGGAATTCCTGGCTGTAAGGTTCCCATTGGTTTAATACATTTATTAATCTCTCGCAAATCTATTAAAAAATGTCATTTCCCCCTTTTTTTCTTAATGACAAACACAGGAGAATTCCATGGAGAAACAGAAGGTTCAATATGCTCGGTTTGTAATCGTTCAGAAACTAAAGTTTTTAATGCCTCAAGGTTTTTGCTTTGGTAACAGCCACTGTTCAGTCCATACTGGCTTTTCCTGTAATCACTCTAAGGCAAGCACCTGAGGTTTTACCTGAACAGTGGCTGTGCATTTAAATTTCTTTTTTCAACAGTAGAGAAAGTGTTATAGTCCATGTTAGACATAATGTTTTTAGCTTGAGGAGATAAATGGGGTATAATTAGATATGCCCCAAATTGTTGTAATAAATCTCTCCCCCACAAATTCACCAGAATGTCTTAATAAATGAAGGAGCAACTTTACCAGATATCTCTATTTTCATCCATGATTTCAAAACTATCATTTTCACTTGGGTAAGTGCCAATTCATCAGAGGCTGCTTGAGCTTGCAAAGAAGCAAAAGCTCCAGTGCCGGTTAACTCCTCCTCATTAGCCCAAGGAGGGTTTTGTGTGGTATTTCTCATAGCTTGGATGGTGGCTTCTTCATACCACCAACTTTTCAATTGTAACCACTGTGGTCCCTCTAATACTGTTTTAAAAATTGTCTCCCAATCGGCAGGCAGTAATAACTGCTCTCTAGCTAAAGATTGCAAGAGTCCTAGGACAAATGGAGACTGCGGACCGTAATTTTGAACTGCATATTTTATATCTTTTAAGACTTTAAAAGTCAAAGGCTGATAATTAACATTCCATTCTCCTTGAGGGTATTGAACGTTAGGAAGAAAATGTTGTCGAGTTACAGAAAACAAAGAAAATTCAGGGGGTTCTTTCTCAGGGGAAGGAGATCCCTTTTTGTCAAATTGAGATCAGGGAAAACAAAATTTCTTCCTGTAACTGTACATGGAGGGGGAGGTGGAGCAAACGCAGGATAATTAAACATGGGTAAAGGAGCTGAAGGCTTGGTTTTCTTTTCATTAGTCTTAGTTAAAAACTGTTTCATTAGAGAAACCAATTGTTTCATCTCAGTAGTTTCATTAGGGGAAGTATTTTGTAAAGTGTCAGATTTCTGAGAAAAGGAATCTGTGAGCATATCGGGAGGAGGAGGGAAATCAGGACTTCCTCCTACTTCATCATATATATGTTCAGAAAGATCGGGTAATGAGGTAGCACAATCTACTTTATTTATTATGGGAGCATCACCTCTTTCAGAATCTGTCTCAAGCAACTCTAATGCTTGGGTAACTGCGCTACATACAGACCATAGCCTTAGAGGTATAACATCGCCTCTTTGATGAGTTAAACCTAAATCCTTTATTACTTGTTGCCAAATTTTTCTATTTAATTGTACCTGAGGCGGAAAATGAAACCAATAACAATGCTTCTGAATAAGTTCAAATAATTCATGTAGAGTTTTGTGTTTTACAGAAAACCCTACAGAATGTAACAACCCTTTCAATAATTGCAAATATTCTTCAGTAACTATTGAGGTATTATTCCCCATATTGCCGGAAATTCAAAAGTCATGATATTCTGCTTACCTGAAGTTGATCCCTCTCCGGTTTCACTTACCTCACTTTGTGCCCCATGTTGGGTGCTAAATGTTGCAGACCGGATAAGTGAAATGAAATACAAAGAGACAAACACACACATAGATGATACAAGACTGCAGCCCCAATGTGAGCTGCAACTTTATTTTTATACACTTCTGAAAAGGGATGAAAGCCAATTCTTTGAGTTCTAGTCTAAATTGTAAACAAGACTAGTAGTTGGTTTTTTGAAAAGATTAGTAAAATTAATAAACCACTGCCAAATTTAACAAAGGAAAAGAAGGAGAGAATATAAATAACACGAATGAGAAACAAAGTGGGTGACATCACAACAGAGCCAACTGAAATAAAAAGGATAATATCAGGATTCTATGAAGAACTGTACTCCAATCAATTTGAAAATCTAGAAGAAATGGACAGATTTCTAGAAACACACTGCTTACATAAACTAACACAGACTGAGGTGGAAAAGTTGAACAGATCCATAACAAAAGAAGAAATTGAACAGGTCATTAAAAAAAAAAAAAAATACCAATAACAAAAAAGTCCTGGCCCAGAGGGTTTCACTGGAGAATTCTACCAAACATCTAGAGAAGAACTGACAACAATCTTACTTAAACTATTCTAAAACA
>NW_006922464.1:235583-239631 GCF_000298275.1 Orycteropus afer afer
ATATGGAAAGGAAAGAGACCTCAGATAAGCAAAGCACTATTGGAGAAGAACAAAGTAGGAGGTCTCACATTGCCAGATCTCAAAATCTACTATGCAGCCACAGTAGTCAAAACTAGCTGGCATTGGCACAATGACAGACACATAGACCAATGGAATAGAATTGAGGACCCAGAAATAGATCCATTGACCTATGGTCAGCTGATCTTTGACAAAGGGCTGAAATCCTTTAAATGGGGAAGAGATTGTTTAACAAATGGTGCTAGCAAAACTGGATATCCATTTGCAGAAAAATTAAACTAGATCTGTACTTCACACCATACACAATAAATAACTCCAGATGAATCAAAGACTTAAATGTGAAATCTAAAATTATAAAGTTCCTCAAGAAAAAAGTAGGAGCAAATTTAGGGGCCCTAATATATAGCAGGGAAAACCTTATGAATAGCAGAGAAACACTATCTTTTACCTTACTGAGCAACTTTATGAATAACCTGGAGACATTGTCCAATACAGTGCAGGAAGATGAGCCCCTTAGGTAGGAAGGCATTAAAAATATGACTGGGAAAGGGCTACCTCATCAGAGTAGAACCAACATTAATGATATGGATAAAGTAATGCTTTCAGGAGCTGCATTTCCTGACATGGCACAAGTCAAATTGAGGAGAAACAGCTACAAACACCATTAATAATCAGAACATAGAATGTACGAAGTATGAATCTAGGATAATTGGAAGTTGTCAAAAATGAAATGGAATGCATAAAGATTGATATCTAGGCATTATAGAGCTGAAATGGACCGGTTTTGGCCACTTTGAATCAGACAACCATATGATCTACTATACTGGGAATGACAATTTGAAGAGGGTGTGGTATTCATCATCGCAAAGGATGTTTCAAGACCTATCGTGAAGTACAGTGTTGTCAATGATAGGATAATAATCATATGCCTACAAGCAAGACCAGTTAATACTACTATTACTCAAATTTACGCACCAACCACCAAAGCCAAAGACGAGGAAATTGGAGATTTTTTATCAACTTGTGCTGTCTGAAGTTGACTGAACATGCAATCAAGATGTGTTAATTATCACTTGTGCCTGGAATGCAAAAGTTGGAAACGAAGAAGAATTCCCAGTAGTTGGAAAATTTGGCCTAGGTGACAGAAATAATTTTGGAGATTGTGTGATAGAATTTTGCAAGACCAACGACTTACATGGAAGCTGTACATGTGGACTTCGCCAGATGGAGTACACAGGAATCAGATCAACTACGTCTGAATCTGGAGGTGTTGGAAAAACTCAGTATCTTCAGCCAAAACAAGGCCAGGTGTTGATTGTGGAACAGACTGTCAACTGCTCATATGCAAGTTCAACTTAAAGTTGAAGACAATTAAAACAAGTCCATGAGAGCCAAAATATGACCTTGAATATATCCTTCCTGAATTTAGAGACCATCTGAAGAATCGATTTGATGCATTGAACACCAATGACCAAAAACCAGAACTTCACCAATGAGGAAACAAGAGGTCTTTGAAAATTCGAGAAAGGAAGAAAAGACCAAAATGGATGCCAGAAGAGACTCTGAAACTTGCTCTTGAGCGAAGAGTAGCTAAAGCAAATGAAAGAAACAACAAGATAAAAGACCCAAACAGAAGATTTCAAAGAGCAGCTCAAGCAGACAAAGCCAATTACTATAATGAAATGTGCAAAGACCTGGAGTTAGAAAACCAAAAGAGAAGAACACGCTTGGCATTTCTCAAGCTGAAAGAACTGAGGAAGAAATTTAAGCCTCAAGATGCAATATTGAAAGATTCTGTGGGCAAAATATTGAACGATGCAGGAAGCATCAAAAGAAGATTAAAGGAATACACAGAGTCACTGTACCAAAAAGAACAAAAGTAAATGTTCATCCATTTCAGGAGGTGACATATTCAAGAACCAGTGGTATTGAAGGAAGAAGTCAAAGCTGCACTGAGGAATTGGTGAGAAACAAGGTTCCAGGAGTCGACGAAATACCAATTGAGATGTTTCAACAAATAGATGCCCCTCTGGAGACACTCACTCAGCTATGCCAAGAGATTTGGAAATCAGCTGCCTGGCCAAGTGACTAGTAGAGATCCATATTTGTACCCATTCCAAAGAAAGACGATCCCATAGAATGTGAAAATTATTGAACAATATCATTAATATCACTTGCAAGGAAAATCTTGCTGAAGATGATTCAAAAAACAGTTGTAGCAGTATATTGATAGTGAAGGGATATCCTTGCTGATGTCAGATGGCTCTTGGCTGAAAGCAAAGAATACCAGAAAGATGTTTACTTGTGTTTTATTGACTATGCAAAAGCATTTGATTGTGTGAATCATAACAAATTGTGGATAACATTGAGAAGAATGGGAATTCCAGAACACTTAATTGTACTCATGAGGAACCTGTACATAGATCAGGAGGCTGTTGTTTGAACAGAACAAGGGGACACTGCATGGTTTACATTCAAGAAGGGAGTGCGTCAAGGTTGAATCCTTTCCCCATACTTATTCAATCTACATGCTGAGCAAATAATCCGAGAAGCTGGACTATATGAAGAAGAATGTGGCATCAGGATTGGAGGAAGAATCATTAACAACCTGTGATATGCTGATGACACAACTTTGCTTGCTGAGAAAGTGAAAATGACTTGAAGCACTTAGTGATGAAGATTGAAGAATCCAGTCTGCCATATGCCATATGCCATATGCCATATATTATTACATCTCAATATAAAGAAAACAAAAATCTTCACAACTGGACCAATAAGCAGCATCATGATAAATGGAGAAAAGATTGAAGTTGTCAAAGAATTCACATTGCTTGGTTCTACAATTGATACCAATGGAAGCGGTAGTCAACACATTAGATGATGTATAGCCCTGGGCAAATTGGCTGCAAAGGACCTCTTTCAAGTGCTGAAGAGTAAAGATGTCTCCTTGAGGACTAAGGTGCACCTGACCCAAGCCATGGTATTTTCTATTGCTCCATAGGCATGTGAGAGCTGAACAGTGAATAAGGAAGACTGAAGAAGAGTCAATGCTTTTGAGTTGTGGCGTTGGAGAAGAATGCTGAAAGAACCACGGGCTGCTAAAAGAACTGACAAATCTGTCCTGAAGGAAGTGCAGACAGAATGCTCCTTCTAAGCGAGAATGGCCAGACTTCGTCTCATCTGCTTTGGTCATTATGTCAGAATGGACCATTCACTGGAGAAGGATGTTGTGCTTGGTGTGGTGGAGGGTCGACGAGGGAGGGGAAGGCACTCAATGAGATGGATTGACACAGTGGCAGTGGTGATGGGCTCAAGTATAGCAAGGATCATGGAGCTGACACAGAACTGGGTGGTGTTTCGTTCTGGTGTGCATAGGTTTGCTGTGAGTCAGAGATGACTCAATGGCACCTACCGACATACAACAACAACAACAACAAATATATGGAATAGATTATTAAGCATAACCCAAAATGCACAAACAACAGACAATAATGTAGATGAATGGGACCTTCTCAAAATTAAATTTTTATGTGCTTCCAAAGACTTCTCCAAATGAATCAAAAGAGAGCCTATATACTGGAAAAAACTGTCAACGACACATCTAACAAGGGGCTTATCTCTAGAATTTATAGAAAACTCCAACACCTCAACAACAAAAAGACAAATAGTCCAATTAGAAAATGGCCACATCACATGAATAGACTCTTCACTGAAGAAGATATTCAGGCAGCCAACAATCATGGAGAAATGCTCATGATCATTAGCCATTAGAGAGATGCAAATCAAAACAGCAATGAGATAATATCATGCCCCAGTACTAGTAGCAGAGTTCAACGTGACATAAAATAACAAATGCTGGTGAGGATGTGAAATGATTGGGACTCTCATACACTGGACTATATGAAGAAAAACGTGGTATCAGTTTTGGAGGAAGAATCATTAGCAATCTGAGATATGCAGATGATACAACTTTGCTTGCTGAAAGTGAGGATGACTTAAGGCACCTACTGATGAAGGTTGAAGAATACAG
>NW_006922464.1:240244-249886 GCF_000298275.1 Orycteropus afer afer
GGGCAGTGTTTCGTTCTGCTGTGCATGGGGTTGCTATGAGTCGGAAATGACTCAATGGCACTTAACAATAACAACAACACTCATACACTGCTGGTGGGACTGTCAAATGATACATCCACTGTGGAAAGCAGTATGGCGATTCCTTAAAAAGTTGGAATTAGAGATACCATTTGACCCAGCCATTCCATTACTAGATACATATCCTAAAGAAGTGAGAACTAGGAGAAGACAGATACATGCACATCCATGTTCACAGCACTGTTTACAATAGCAAAAAGATGGAAACAACCCAGGTGCCCATCAAGAAAGGAATGGATAAACAAACTATGGTACATACACACAATGGAATGCTATGCAACCCTAAAGAATAATGCAGAATCTGCTAAACCCTGCATAATGAGGATGAACTTGGAGGTCATTATGCTGAGTGAAATAAGTCAATCACAGAAGGACAAATATCGTATTAGTCCATTATTGTAAAAAGTCAATGAAGGGTGTATATATGGGAGGAAATTTTCTTTGTTGGTTACCAGGGGTAGAAGGGGAAGGTAGGAGAGGGAACACTGCTAAATAGGTAGAGGCAAGTATTGATTTGGGTAAAAGGAAGGGCAGTGTACCAAATGTGAGTGATCAACATGGTGGCATTGAGGAAGAAGAAGACAGAAATGCATGGGAGATACAACAAAGATGAACCCTTTTGTACATACAGTAATGTGTTGTCAGTGATAGCAAACATTGATCTATGGGTGATAGATGGATGGACAGGCTGAATGATTAGGAATGTTTAGGCAGTGGGAGTGTGTCCATGACCATGTATAAGGTTGGCAGACAATGTTTCTACAAGTGTATTTTTGTGTTCTGTAATAATTTCCAGGTATATAGTAAAGCTGGCAAGGGACAAAGTTGTAGTCATTTCTTAGCCACAACTAGTTACCTGGAGGGAGTGAGTAGTTGGACCTGTGAATTCAGGACCATGGTCCCTGGGGGACTGTCAAGCTCAAGTGGCATAACATTCTACATAAAAACATTGTTCCCCCATCCTACTTTGGCATGTAGCACCTGGGATCTTAAAAGCTTGCAAGCAGCCATCTAGATGCAACAATGGGTCTTTGCTCATCCAGAGCAAAGAAGAATGAAGAAAACCAAAGACACAAGGAAACAATTAGTCCAAGCGACTGGTACACCATACGATCCTCAACCTATGCCACTATGAGACCAGAAGAACTAGATGGTGCCTGGCTACCATTCAAAGGGCGATCTATGTGGGAGAACAATGTGAAACAAAACTGAAAATCATAAAAAAAAGGACCAAGTTTGCTGGTCTGATAGAGCCTGTAAGGAACCACTGAGACTATGGTCCCTAGCTGCCCTTCAGATCTGGAATTGGAGGCACTCCTGTTGGCTTCCATCCAAAGATACATTCCTTGGAGAGATAAATCATGGGAGAATAGAAGGGCTGTATATGCACGGGGAGACAGTTCAGGGGGCAGGAATGCATGGGACGGAACGATAGAGGGAAGGGTTGGGGAGGAAGTAGGAGGGGAATTGTTGCATTCTGGAAAAATTGCAGTCAGTTTCATGAGACAAAGTGTGTGTGAGTTGCTGTATGGAAAATGAATTTGCTCTGTAACTCTCACCCAAATCCCAATAAAAATTATTTTAAAAATAAGACTATCAGACATAAAGCAAAAGGTCATTAAAAGACAGGAAAGGAAGAAAAGACCAAAATGGATGTCAAAAGAGACTCCAAAACTTGCTCTTGAGGTTAGCCAAAGCAAATGGAAGAAAAGATAAAAGAGATGAACAGAAAATTTCAGAGTAGCTGCAGAAGACAAAGTGAATTGTAATGAAATGTGCAAAGGCATGTAGTTAGAAAACCAAAAGGGAACATCATTCTCAGCATATTTCAAGCTCAAGAACTAAAGAAAAAATTCAAGCTTTGAGTTGCAATATTGAATATGGGCCAAATACTGAATTCTGCAGGAAAGTCAAAAGAAGATGGAAGGAATACACAGAGTCACCATACAAAAAAGAATTGGTTGATGCCCATGTATTTCAGGAGGTGGCATATGATCAAGAACCAATGGTACTAAAGGAAGAAATCTAAGCTGCACTGAAGGAGTTGGTGAAAAACAAGGTCTAGGAATTGATGGATACCCATTAAAATGTTTCAACAAATGGATACAGCACTGGTGGCACCTACTTCTCTATGCCAAGAAATTTGGAAGACAGCTGCCTGGCCAACTAACTGACTGGTTGTTGTTGTTACGTGCCATCGAGTTGGACCTGACTCATAGCGACCCCTCCTTGGGTTTCCGAGGCAGTATCACTACGGAAGTAGATTGCCCCATCTTCCTTCTGAGGAGTGGCTGGTGGGTTTGAACCGCCAGCCTTCTGATTAACTCACTGGACGAGATCCTTATTTGTGCCCATTCCAAAGAACGTTGATCCAACAGAATGTGGAAATTATTGAACAATATCATAAGGTAAAATTTTCTGAAGATAATTTTAAAAATGATTTCAGCAGTATATTGACAGGGAACTTCCAGAAATTCAAGTTGGATTCAGAGGAGGACATGGAACAAGGGATATCATTGTTGATGTCAGGTGGATCTTGGCTGAAGGCAAAGAATACCAGAAAACTGTGTTTTATTGACTATGCAGAGACATATGACTGTGTGGGCCATAACAAGTTATGGATAAAATTGTAAGGAATGGAAATTTGAGAACATTTAATTGTGCTCTTGAAGAATCACTACACAAACCAAGGGGCTGCTGTTCAAACAGAATAAAGGAATACAGCGTGGTTTAAAATTAAAAAGGGTGTGCATCACGGTTGTATTCTTTCACCAAACTTGTTCAGTCTGTATGCTGAGCACATAATCCAAGAAGCTGTACTCCATAAAGAACAGCAAATCAGAATTGGAGGAAGACTCATTAACCTACTGAGATATGCAGATGACACATCTTGCTGAAAGTGAAGATGACTTGAAACACTTATTGATGAATATCAAAGACTACAGTTTTCAGTATGGATTACAACTGGACCATAAGAAATACCATGATAAATGGAGAAATGACTGAAGTTGTCAGGATTTCATTTTACTTGGATCCACAGTCAACACCCATGGAAGCAGCAGTCAGGAAATCAGATGTTGTATTGCATTGGGCAAATCTGCTGCATAAGACCTCTTTAAAGTGTTAAGAAGCAAAGATGTCACTTTGGAGACTTAGGTGCACCTAATCCAAGCCATGGCTATTTTCATTTGCCTCATATGCATGTGGAATCTGGACAGTGAATAAGGAAGAGTGAAAAAGAGTTGATACCTTTGTATTATGGTGTTAGTTAAGAGTACTCAAAATACCATGGACTGCCAGAAGAATGAACAGTCTGTGCTGGAAGAAGTGCAGCTGGGATGCTCTCTGGAAACAAGAATGGCCAGACTTTGTCTGACCTACTTTGGCCATGTTGTCAGAAGGGACCATTCCCTGGAGAAGAATATCATGCTTGGTAAAGTAGAGAGTTAGTGAAAAGGGGGAAAACCCTCAACAAGATGTACTGACTGCAATGATGGTCTCGGGCATAGCAAGGATTGTGTGGAGGGCGCACAACCATGCAGAGTTTTGTTCTGTTTTACATAGGGTTGCTGTGAGTCAATGTTGACTTGAGGACACCTAATAACATTTAATATAACCCAAACCAAACCAAATCCACTGCCATTGAGTTGATTCTGACTCACAGCAACCCCTGTCAGGTTTCCAAGGCTGTAAATCTTTATGGAAGTAGATTGCCTCATCTTCCTCCCACAGACCAGCTGGTGGGTTTGAACCACCTACTTTTCTTTAGCAGCCCAATGCCTTTACCATAGTACTACCAGAGTCTGTTTTTTCCTCTTATAGAGGGCCAATCCCTTCTCTTTTATACTTCTAGATCTCATTCCTTCTTTTCCACTCAATGACATGTCTCCAGCAATCATCTCTTTCTCTCCTGGATCATCAAATTTTCCTTCTCTGGTGAATCATTACCATCGTAACACTTGCTGTCATTTCTATTATTTTAAAGTTTTCTCTCGACCCACACCTCTCTCTCTCTCTCTCTCTTTTTTTTTTTTTTTTTTTTGCCCCATTTTTCTTTTTTTTTTTCCTCAAAAGAAAAACTCTGCAAAAGAGTTATCTTTATCATGTGGTCCTCCTCTTCTCATTTCAGCTCATTTCTGTCTGACTTTAGCACCTACCACTCTTCAGAAACAGTGCTTGTCAAGATCACTAGTGTCCTCTGTGTTGCTACAGACAATAGTTAGTTCTTAAATTTCAGTCTTACTGATTGGCAGATATTTTTCCTAGCTTCTTAGTCTGCTTCCTTGAAATAGTTTTTCCCTTTGGCTTCAAGGATACTAACTTTTCCGGTTTTCTTCCTGTCTCATTGGCCAGTATCCTTTGCTTGTTCTTCTTTTGCCTCCCTCTGAATGTTCAAATCTGGTACTCCTTCCTCACTTTAGCTTGATCATTTTATTCAGTCTCTTGGCTTTAAAAATCATCTATTCAACTGACTCTCAGATTAATATCGCCAGTGTGGAATTCTCAGCTCTAGAAATACATATCCAACTGCCTTTCAACATCCTCACTTGACTGATTTGTAGGTATCTCCAACTTGATGCATCAGGAACCAAATTCCTGAACTTTCTCCCCAAATCTGCTCCGCTCGCAGTTTTCTCTCCTTCAAATGTATGCTTCAGCCCTGTTGGCCTTCCCTGTTTTTCCTCACACATGGCAAATATGTTTTTGCCTCAAAGTCTTTATTCCAGCTTTTTCATCCAGGGTTTTTTTCCTCTGCCCAGCATATTCTTCCGTCATGTATTCATGTGGTTCTCTCACTCACTTCCTTGTGATTTCTGTTAAAATGCCACTTCATCTGATATGCCCACTTATATATGTCACTTTCCCTGAAAATACAATATAAAAACAAAACCCCGTCTTTTCACCATATTGTATAGTCCATTACTTTATACTTAAATGTCTTTAATAGCTTCCTGTCTTACTCAGTAAAAGCCAAATCTTGTATGTTAATTTTCTTCTTTTTGCCTATTATGTGGTCTTCCTTACTCTTCCTCAAAAATCTTGGGAAAACTTCCTGCCTCAGGGCCCTCACACTTAATATTCCCAACACCTAGAACACCTTATGTGCATGGTTTGCTTCCTTTTCTTCAAGGTTTACCAAAATCTCAGTGAAACCTTTCATAATTACTCCATTTTATATTCTCACAACTGGACAGATAAGCAATATCATGGTAAACAAAGGAAAGAGTGAAGTTGTCAAGGATTTCATTTTATTTAGATCCACAATCAACCCCTATGGAAGCAGTCAAAAAATTAAATGACGTATTGCAATGGGCATATGTGCAGCAAAAGATTTCTAAAAAGTGTTAAAAAGCAGAGATATCACTTTGAGGACTAAGATGTGCCTGACCCATGCCATGGTATTTTCAACTGCCTCATGTGCGTGTGAAAGCTAGAATAAGTGAAGACTGAAGAAGCATTGATGTATTATGTTGTTGTCAAAGAAAATTGAATAGACCATGGACTGCTAGAAGAATGAACAAATCTAGCTTGGAAGAAGCACAGTCAGAATGCTACTTAGAAGTGAGGATGGTGAGACTTCATCTCATGTGCTTTGGACACGTTATCAGAAAGGACTAGTCCCTGAACAATTACATCATGCTTGGTAAAGTAGAGCGTTAGTGAAAAAGAGGAAGACCCTCAAAGAAATAGATTTTTCTTTGAGGCTGCAACCATGGGTTCAAGCATAGCAACAATTTTAAGGATGGTGCAGGACTGGGCAGCATTTCGTTCTGTTGTGCATAAGGTTGCTATGAGTTAGAACAGACTCAGTGGCACCTAAAAATGACAATAGCAGTATTCCATTTCTGTTTTTTAAAACCTTAGAGGTGAAGGTGGGAGCTCTGATAGTGTAGTGCCTAAGGCACTTGCCTGCTCACCAGAAGGCTGGTGGTTCAAACACACCAGCCACTCCCCGGAAGGAAGGTTGGGCAATCTACTTCCCTAGTGATGATGCCTTGGAAACCCAAGGAGGGGTTGCTATGAGTTGGGTCCGACTTGACGGCATATAACAACAACAACAAGAAGTGCAGATATTTTTGTTTTTAAAATAGTTATTAAAAGTGACAAATATGTACATGGTAATTTTGTATACCTTACCACACAGCATCTACCATGATTAAAATATTTTAAATAAATAAATAAAATATAGTGGTTTGTGAACTAAAAGACAGTTACTTAAGGAACACTTATAAAAAAGACAATAACTGGATAATATCTTTTTTAAAAAACTAGAAGTTTTTTGCTTGTATTTTTATTATTTACTTATGTATTTTTTGTATTGTTATTTGACCAAAATAAAACCTCTGTTGCCATCAAGTTGATTCTGACTTATAGTAACCCTGTGGGACAGAAGAAAACTGCCCCATAGGGTATCTGCTTTATAAAAGCAGACTGCCACATCTTTCTCCTGCAGAGCAGCTTGTGTGTTCAAACCACCAACCTTTTGGTAGCAGCCAACCACATAACCAGTGTGCCATCTGGGTTCTTACTGGTTTTTAGGAGAGTTAAAATTTGAAGACGGGTGAGTAGTAAGCTAGAGCAACTTGATAAAGTTAGTGATAGGATCATAAAAAGTTGGAATAGTAAAGGCAAAATTCTTGATAAGAATACTTTGTTCTTTTTTTCAAGGTAATATAGTTTAACTCTTTATATTGTAGGAAATTTGGGGACACATTTATACTCCAAAGGAAAGAATGAGAAGAAAACAGCTGGTAGGGACTGGTTCTTCTTTCAGATTATTGTTTACATATACTCTTCCTATGGACTACATGAATAACCTTTAATAGGCTAAGTTACACTTTTTTTTTCATTGTAAATTGTAATTTTTTATTTCAAAAAGTTGTATGTTCACATGCAGTTGTGAAAAAGAATATAGAGAAAATCCATGTACCCTTTGCTGAGTTTCCTTCAATATTTTAACCTTGGAAAATCTAATTCTGTTATGTAAAATGAAGATGATAGGTATTAATGTATTTCATAGAATACATTTAAAGGGTCAATGAGTTGATATAAAGTTCTTACCACAGGGCCTATCACATCATAAGTTGTTGTTATGTGCCGTCAGGAAGGACCTGGCTCATAGTGACCCCTCCTTGGGTTTCCAAGGCGGCATCACTACGGAAGTAGATTGCCCAAGCTTGCTTCTGAGGAGTGGCTGGTGGGTTTGAACTGCCAGCCTTCTGGTTAGCAGTCAAGTGTCTTAGTGACTACACTAGTAGAGCTCCTGTCACATCATATATGTTCAATAAATGGAAGCATAAAAGAAAGATATGGGTTACTATACAGTATTATTATAGTCTGTGACTTGTCAGTTAGTATGGGAAGAGATTGTTTTATTAATAGTTTTAACGTTTTAATGGCTGCTTAGATTTTATATATGTTTAAGAGGCAAAATTCAGTCTTTCTGACAATTAAACAAGATTGTTTAGTTCTTCAGAATGGATGTATCCTTTTTTAAAAAAAAATTTATTAATAGTAAGTGATTGCTTCACTGTTATGTATTTTAATCATAAAATACGGGCTAATTTGGATAAATAAATTATCTTTATATATAAACACATACCAAGGTTGAGACATCAATGATTTGCATATTTTAAGTTATATATATATATATATTTTTTTTTTTTCCTAGGTCACTGGAGTCTTAGATGACTGCTTGTGTGATATTGACAGCATTGATAAATTCAACACCTACAAAATCTTCCCCAAAATAAAAAAATTACAAGAGCGAGACTATTTCCGTTATTACAAGGTAAGATTATAATTATTTTTTGTTGTTGTGGCTTTGACTGAATATTTATTCATCTTAAAATTTTATGAATTTTGTGAGAATATACACACAGCAAAGTATGTATCAATTCAACAGTTTCTACGTGTACCATTTAGTGACATTGATTATATTCTTTAAGTTGTATAACCATTCTCACCCTCCTTTTCTGAGTTAACATGAACTTACTGGCCCCTAAATTTCTTATGTAATCTTTCAAATTGATGATGCCAGTTTTATCCCATGTATATAATTATTAGAAAAGCATAATGCTCAAGACAGACATTTTTTTAATAGTTAAGATAAACTATTGTTTGGTTTTAAGAAGACTCCAGGGGATATTTTTGGTTTAAAGTTTAAAGATTAGGACAATAGTTTCAGGAGTTCATCCAACCTTCATGGCTTCAGGAAATCTGGATTCCATGAAAATTTGAAATTCTGTTCTGTGCTTTCCCCCTTTTCAGCAAAGATTCTTTTATAGAATCTTTGATCAAAATGTTCAGTAATGGTAGCCAGGCACCATCTACTTCTGATCTCATGGCGAAGGAGGCAGTTGTTCTTGGAGGGAGTTACCAATACATTCCATGCCCTCCTCCTTTTCTTGACTCTCCTTCTTCTGTTCCTCCAGGTGAATAGATACCAATTGTTGTGACTTGAATGATTATTTGCAAGGTTTTAATAGTGCCTAAAGGCACTTGACTGCTAACCAGAAGGCTGGTGGTTCAAACCCACCAGCCACTCCGTGGAAGGAAGATGGGGCAATCTACTTCTGTAGTGATACTGCCTCGGAAACCCAAGGAGGAGTCGCAATGAGTTGGGTCTGACTCGATGGCACATAACAACAACAACAACAGGCACTATGCAACTAACTACTAGGAAGGTCAGAAGCACTAAATATGTCATTAGGCCATTTATCTGGGATGCCCTATTAAACCATTATCCTAAACCTACAAACCAAGAAATTAAATCTCATGAGGTTTTTGATTGTACATAAGGAGTCTCATCATCCACTTTTTGTTGTTGTTTTAAATATATCTCTCACACAACTTTTTTTTTTTTTATTGTGATTTGGGTGAAGATTTACAGAGCAAATTCACTTTCCATACAGCAGTTCACATAACTTTGTCTCATGACATTGATCACAGTTTACCACAATGCAATAGCTCCCCTCCCACTTCTTCCCCATAATTACCTCTTCCCTGTGTCCATCCCTCCTTGCACTCCTGCCCCCTGAGCTGTCTCCCTGTGCATAAGCAGTCCTTCTTTCTCCCATGTTTGTTCTCTCCAAGGAGAGTATCTACTTGAGGTAAATGTTCAACACATATACTTGTATTTTGTTTGGCTGGAAACCACAGGTGTGGGTTAAATTCCAGACCTGAAGGGCAGCTAGGGGCCATAGTCTCAGTGGTTCCACCAGGCTCTATCGGACCAGCAAACCTGGTCCCATCCCCTCCCCCCCCCTTTTTTTTCCTCCAAATGCTTTTGAGTTTTATTCCACATTACTCTCCCTCTCTATCCAGTATCTCCTACATAGATCCCCTTCCAAGTGGATGACACTGGTAGCCAGGCACCATCTAGTTCTTCTGGTCTCATAGTCATATAGGCTGCAGATCCCATGGTGTACCAGTCGCTAGGACTAATTGTTTCCATGAATTTTGCTTTTCTTCATTCTTCTTTGCTCTGGATGAGGAGAGACCCATCGTTGCATCTAGATGGCAGCTTGCTAGCTTTTAAGATCCCAATTGCTACTTGCCAAA
>NW_006922464.1:251671-264730 GCF_000298275.1 Orycteropus afer afer
ATGCTTTTGAGTTGTGGTGCTGGCGAAAAATGCTGAAGGTACCATGGACTGCCAAAAGAACTAACAGATCTGTCCTGGAGGAAGTGCAGCCGAGATGCTCCTTGGAAGCGAGGATGGCCAGACTTCATCTCACCTACTTTGGTCATGTTGTCAGAGGGGACCATTCCCTGGAGAAGGATGTCATACTTGGCAAGGTGGAGGGTCAAAGAAAGAGGGGAAGGCCTTTGACGAGATGGATTGACATGGTGGCTGTGACAATGGGCTCAAGTATAGCTGGGATCATGAAGGTGGTGCGGGATCGGGCAGTGTTTCGTTCTGCTGTGCGTGGGGTTGCTATGAGTCAGAAGTGACTCGACGGCACCGAACAACAACAACAACTTATCTTCATCCTTGCTTTTCTTAATTCACTGTCTAGCTTTTGCATGCATATGAGGTGACTGAAAATACCACTGCTTGTATCAGGCACACCTTAGTCCTCAAAGTTTTGCCTTTTAACACTTTAAAGAAGTCTTTTGCAGCAGATTTTCTCAATGCAATACACCATTTAATTTTCTCTCTGCTGCTTCTGTGAGTATTGATTGTGGATCTAAGTAAAATGAAATCTTCAGTATTTCTCCATTTAGCATAAAGTTGCTTATTGGTCCTATTGGCATTAATGCATTTAAGTTATGTTATTGACAAAGAATATTGAATATACTATGGACTGCCAGAAGAATTAACACATCTATTTTGGAAGAAATATAGCCAGAATGAATGTTTCTTAGAAAGATGACAATGCTTTGTCTCACTTATTTTGAACATGTTATCAGGAGGGACAAATTCCTTGAGAAGGACATCATGCTTGGTAAAGTAGAGGGTCAGCGATAAAAAGGAAGACCCTCAACAAGATGGATTGTTGCAACGGCTGCAACAGTGGGCTCAAACAAACAATGATTATGAGGGTGGTGCAGGCCTGGGCAACGTTTCATCATTACATATAAGGTTGGTATAAGTTGGAACTAACTCAATGGTATACCTAACAACAACACTACTCTTCTAGTTCTAGCAACCATAAAATAAACAAGAAGGCAATTTCAGCATCACCAGTGTGTATAATACTGGCAGAAAAAACAAGCAAAGAGAAGTTAATTTCAAACACATGTATACACACTTATGATTAAGCAAGTAAGCAAATATAGGTAGACACCACAGTCTACCTTTATGCAGCTGGTCAGCTGGCTGCCATAGCTGATATTTATAACTTCTGCCTGACACTATCCATTTTGTTCCTTTATTGACCATTTATTAAATGATTATTTTGTGCTAGACCCTCTTCTAGTTGCTGCAGATAAAGTAGTCAGTATGACAAAGACTGACTTCATGAGGTTTTTATTCAATTAGGGAGACAAACTATAAACAAGTAAATGGTAAAGTATAATTTTAAGGTTATAAGGTAAGTGCTATGGGGAAAAATTAAGTAGGAGATAAAGAGTAGTAGGAAGTAGGGAAGGGGATGTAGGTAGCTCTCTTTTAAACAAAGATATTTATGGTAATGTGATATTTATGTGATAACCTATCTAATATGAAATTCAGAAATGAGAAGATCTGCGAAAAAAGCATTCTAGAGAAGAAGAGTAGAACAGCGGGTATAAGGACCTTGATACAGTAATAAGCTTTAGTGTGTCTGAGGGATAGGAAGGCAGGTGTAGCTGGAAGAAAGTAAATGAGAGAAAGTTGGAGAGGTAGGAGTGATCAGATTCAGAATGGCCATATTAAGTAGGGCCACTAATATACTGGTCATATTAGGATGTTGGATTTTATTCTAAGTTTGATAAAAAGCCACTGGAGGGATTGTTTTCTTTTCAAAATAGATAGTAAAGATTTGAGACAGGAAATGGAGAAACCATGCAGGAGGCTATGGAAATCTAGACAAAAGATGATATAGATTTGGATTAGGGTGATAGAGTTAGACTAGGTAAGGAATGATCAAATCAAGGCTATATATAAAAGGTCTACCACTCATCTGTAAGTTTGTCATACTGTGGTGGCTTGTTGCAGTGAGTCTGGAGATTATGCCACCAGTATTTCAAATGCCAGTAGGGTTACCCGTGGTGGACAGGTTTCAATGGAGCTTCCAGACTAAGATGGAAGAAGGAAGGGACCACCCACTTCTCAAAGAACTGGAAAATTTTATGAATAGCTCTGAAATATTGTCCAATATTGTGCTGGAAGATGAGCCCCTCAGGTTTGAAGGCACTCAAAATATGGCTGAAGAAGAGTTACCTCCCCAGAGTAGAGTTGACCTGTGATGGTGAAGTTTGTGTGTCAACTTGGCTGGGCCTGGTTGAATGGCTGGGCAGCTGGATGTAGTATTCCCCGTGATGAGACTGGTAATCAGCTCCATGGTGCAATCTACTGTAAGCAGCTGAGTAGTTGCCGTAGGGATGTTGCCTGCTTCCTGTATATGACGAGAAGCCTTGGGGAATGGTCTCTAGCTTATGGCATGCTTGAACCCAGCATGTAGCTGTGTCATTATTCAGCAGCCTGCCATGCTCTGCCGACCTTGAGACCTTTAATGGACTTCAATTAATGGCCTGCCATATGGTTTTGTAACATCAGAACTGTGCCTTTTTACTTGTCAATCCTGGGCTTGTCAGCCTCAGCAGCCAGCAGCTGTCTGTGTGAAGTAAAGCCTCCAGTTTTGGTGGGCTGGGAGCAGGAGGCAGAGCTGAAGTCCAAGGTTGAGGGGCTTTCACCCAGCCCCTAGAACCTGGCCCTTTAAACTCAGACTTACAGCCTCCAAACTGTAAGAGAATAAACTCCTATTTGTTCTGTGTCTGCCACAGTCCATTCTTTATAATGTATATTAGTTATCTTTGCTGTATAACACATTAGCCTAAAATTTGAAAGCTTAAAATAGCAAACCTTTATTAATTTCCAGCTTCTGTGAGTCAGGAATTAAAAAGTGACTTAACGGGAAGGTTCTGGCTCAGAGTCTCTTATGAGATCAGTCAAGGTGTTATTTCCTGGAACTGCATTTATTTGAAAGCTTGAATGGAGCTAAAGGATTAACTTTCAAGACGGCTCACTTACATGGCTGTTGGTAGGAGGCTTCAGTTCCTTGCTGTGTGGACCTTTCCACAGAGCTGCTCCAGTGTCCTCAGTAAAGCAGCTGGTTTTCTCCAGAGTGAGTGATCAATGAGAGAGAGAACAAGGAGCAACAGTTACTTTTGTGTCATAATCTAAAAGTCACATACTGTCATTCTACCACATTCAACTGTATGGAAGTGAGTCACTAAGTACAGTTCACACTTAAAGAGAGGGGAATTAGGTTCCATCTTTTGAGGGAGTTGTACTAACGTATTTTAAAATATGTCCATATTTTAAGAGAAGAGAGGTGCATTAGAATCCTTGAGAAAGTGCTCCCAAAATTTATATGATAAAGAAGATCTCAGCATTTTAAAAATCACCATGCACTGCTGGGATCTTCTTCATCATATAAATTTTGGGAACAATTTCTCAAGGATTCTAATGCTTTTCTCTTTGTAGGGGATACTTTGAAGAAAAAGGTTAGTGGGGCAAGTTGCAGACCCTATTGTTTCATCTGGTCTTAGGACCACAAAGAATACTCATTATTTTCCTCCTCTATTACCCATTCTAGACCCACCTTAGCCCCAGCTAGCATCTCTGTTGGTTTTGGGCTTATCTAGTAGCAAAATCTAGGCCCTTGAGATCTCTGAAGGGTGTGGTCCGCTGATCAATATCTTTCTCAGGCCAGGGTGGGTTACACCTGTCCATTTACCTTAAAAAATATATATATATTTATTTTTTTCCAGACCTTTAAAAAAATGGTCAAGTGGATTACCTGGGTACCAGACAGATTCCTCCCTACCCCCATTTTATAAGCAATCCTACTTCCTCTTGCAGATCATGGTCAGATACCTCGGCCAAGATAGTACTGAGAAGGTGGCATTTGAGAAAGACCTTAAGAGGGTGAGAAAGGAAGCCATATGGATACCTGGGGAAAGAGTATTCTAGGCAGAAGGAACAGCAAGAGCAAAGGTCCTGAGATGACAGTGTGTCTCATATATTTGATAAACAGTAGGGAGGCCTTTGAATAAGAGTAGCAGGCCAGGAGGACCAGAACATGTAAATCATAATAAGGACTTTGATCTTTAATCCAAGTGAGATAGTTTGGAGGATTTTTAAAGCTTACTTTGGTGGTTATGTTGAAAACAAACTATGGATGTAAGGGCATGGCAGAGAGAGCTTTAAAAAGCATTTTTAAAAATCTGAGAGAGAGAAAATGGTGGCTTAACCTACAGTGGTAAAAGTGGAAGTGGTGAGGAGTGTTAAATTCTGGATATATCCTGAAGATAGAACTGACCAGATTTTCATAGGCATTGTGTGGGGATGAGAATGAGAGGAGTCAAGGATGATAGCAAGATTTTGGCCTGAAGAACTATAATATTGGAGTTATTTACAAGATGGTGAAGATTTTAAGGGGGAGGAACACAGTTTTAGATTATGTTACATTTTGAAGCACCTGTGAATGTTCATGGAGATATCAACGAGACAGATACACAAGTCATGAACTCAAGGGAGACTCCCAGACTAAGAACTTGGAGTTCCCCAAAATGTGTCATACTCTTTCAAGCTTCTTTGTCTTTAGACATCCTGACTACTTTGTCAAGGAATCTCTTTCTCTAGAAAACTTATAACCATACCTATTTTACATGTTACCTGAGGCCTTCCCTGACCTCTGCATAGCCAGAGTTGAATACCCTCCTCTGTGCTGTGAGTCTCTACTTATTTTTGCCAGTCTCTATTCATATATTACTTGCTCTTTCATAATAAGATATTGTTTATTTCATTTAAAGATGTCCTGGTGGTGTAGTGGTTAAGGCATTTGACTGCTAACCAGAAGTTTGGTGGTTCAAACCCACCAGCCACTCCATGGAAGGAAGACTAGGCAATGTACTTACGTAAAGATTTACCACCTTGGAAACGCAAAGGGGGTTGCTATGAGTTGGAATTGACTCAGTGGCCCTGAGTTTGTTTTTTGGGGTTTACTTCATTTAACACAGGTACTTATTAAGGTGGCTATTACATATTCAAGGAGCCATCATGATGAACAAGGTTGTTGTCACTTCTTGGCCACAGCCAGCTACCTGGAGGGAATGAGTAGTTGGACCTGTGGAATCAGAACCATGGTCCCCAGGGACGTCAAGTTCAACTGACATAACATACTACACAAAAACATTGTTCTACATCCTACTTTGGCAAGTAGTGACTGGGGGCTTAAAAGCTTGCAAGCAGCCATCTAGATGCAGTGATGGTTATATCCTCATCCAGAGCAAAGAAGAATGAAGAAAACCAAAGATGCATAGAAACAATTAGTCCAAAGGACTGGCACACCATGCAGTCCTCAGTCTATATAACTATGAGACCAAAAGAACTAGATGGTGCCCAACTACCACTGTCAATCACTTGGAGGGGGATCTATTGCCCATTATGTTTAGAATATGAAAATCTGGAGTTTTTACAATATGGTTAAAATGTCCTACATGATCTATCCCTTGCCTACCTCAGCTCTCATTCCCTTCCACCCTCCCTCTTGCCCTCTAAACATCAGCTATGTTGATGTTTTTCAATTCCCAGAACTATCCAAGCTCTTTATCATCTTATCGAGACAACTTCTTTCAACTTTCATCTATCCTTTTTCAACCTATTTAGCTTAGAGGTCTCCATCTCACCAAACCATTATTTTGTGTCACAAACCACTAGATTTTCCTTTGTAGTACTTGCCACAACTTTTAATAAATAAACTTGCATTTATAAAATTTCTGTTTCCTTCAATAAACTTAAGTTCTAGGGCAGGAAGTACTTTTTCTGCCTTTTTCCCCTAGAGCCTAGCACAGTGCCTGACACATAGTAGATGCTCAGAACATGTTTGTTAAATGAGGGGATGTTTGAGAGAACCCTGATCAGTGATATATCATTAAGAAACTGGTACACATTAACCATATAAAAAAAACAAACCTATTGCCACAGAGTCAATTCTGACTCTGTGACCCCCACTGGCTTTCTAAGACTGTAATTCTTTATGGAAGTAGATTGCCTCATCTTCCTCCTGTGGAGCAAGTGGCAGGTTTGAACGGCCAACATTGAGGTTAGCAGCCAAATGCCTTACCCACTACACCACCAGAGTTCCTGGTACACATTAAAGAAGACTGGGCAATCTACATCTGTAGAGATACTGCCTGGGAAACTCAAGGAGGGCTTGCTATGAGTTGGATTCAACTCGATGGCAGTGAGTTTGGTTTGCTTTCTGGTGCTCTTCAGATGAGCTGTGTACTTGAACTTTATTCCTTTTTTGAAGAAATTTAGATGTCCCCCAAACTGCACTCATTTATAATTCTGAAATATATAAGTGCAACAAGGACAGCAAGCTTTTCCTTCCTATTTATCCCCGTATCCCTAGTACCAAGCACAGTGGCACTTTAGAGAGTATTCCATAGCTATACTACATGTTTACTAACATTAATTCTTTTATTCTCCCTTTTAAGGTTAATCTAAAGCGACCATGTCCTTTCTGGGCAGATGATGGCCATTGTTCAATAAAAGACTGTCATGTGGAACCCTGTCCAGAGGTAAAAATAAATAAATAAAAGTAAGATTAAATAGGGGAAAATGTTGAGTCCTATATGAAAATTGCTTTCTCTTGGACTTTTTAGATAAGCGTGAACTCTATATTTTTGGTTAATGTTGGTGGATTTTGGATTTGTCATCACGTTCATATGCTATCAGCTCTCCTTTATAACCAGATTATTAAAGATTTATTCCATTCTCACCACCAAAAGGGGTTTGAAGTCACTCTTATATCCAGTGGTATTGGTAATTGATGTAGAAATGTAGTGTAATGGAAAATCAGAGACCTATTCCAGGATGGAATATACACTTGGCTAATTCTTTATGCTTTATTGAATATGTATCATGTTCATAGGTAAAGAAAATTATACTGAACTCTAAAGTTCACATGTATTTCAGGCTTGAAATGGGGTATTTACTTGATCTTTTTAAATTAAAAAGAAAAAAAGGCCAAACTTATTACCAAAGAATGCTACATTTTTTTACTTCTAACAACTAATTATATTTTCTTCTTCTATGGTAATTAGTTGTAAGCTATGTTTCATTTTACTTTTTTCCTTTCTTACATAATTAGTCCTAGTGCGAGTGTCCTTAAAAATGGGGAAAGACTATCTGGATTGATACCTTCCCTAAAGGGAAAATGTTGGGGGAAAAAAAATGTATATGTATCTATATAGAAATATATAGATATATATATAAATAATTTTTATTTTCTTTCAAGAATAAATTAGTAAAAATGTGGTTTTTTAAACTTTAATTTTGAAATAATTTCAGACTTACAAAAAAGTTGTGAGAAGAGTACCAAAAATTCCCCTGTTCCCTTGTACTTGGCATCCACATTCTCTAAATGTTAGTTTACCACATTTGCTTTATTATTCTCTCTCTATGTATACTTAATATTATTTCCTGAACTATTTGAGTATAAGTTACAGACATGATTAGCCTTCACCCCTAAATACTTCAGTGTACAATAATTTTAAATATAAGATTATTATTATTATCTTACATAACTACAGTGTAATTAACAACATCAGGAAATTAGTATAATTTCCTGTTTCCAACATGAGTTGGAATCTACCCAGTAGCAACTGGTTCATATCTAATCTATAAACTAAAAAATCTATATCCACTCCCATCAAGTCGATTCTGATGCTTAGCTACCCCATAGGACAGAATAGAACTGCCACATAGGGCTTCCAAGGCTGTGAATCATTACTGAAGCATACTGCCTCATCTTTCTCCCACAGACCTATACAAACATTGTCAGTTCACTTAATAATGTCTTTTATAGCAAAAAAAAAAAAAAAGTTTCTAGTCCACAATACAGTCTAGGATCATACACTGCATTTGGTTGTCACGTTTCTTTGTTATTGCTGTTGTTAGGTGCCATTGAGTCAGTTCCAACTCATAGCAACACTGTGTACAAAAGAATGCAATACTGCCCAGTCCTACACTATTCCCATAATCATTGCTATTCCTGAGCCCATTGTTGCAGCCACTGTGTCAAACATTTTGAGTGCCTTCCAACCTGAGGGTCTCATCTTCCAGCAATATATCAGAGAATATGTCCCTGCTATTCATAAAGTTTTTAGTGGACAATGTATTTCAGAACTGGACATGGTCACACTCTTCATAATCTGTCTTAGTCTGGAAGTTCTGCTGAAACTTGTCCCCCATGGGTGACCCTGCTGGTATTTGAAATAACAATAGTGTAGCTTCCAACATCACAACAACATGCAAGCCACCACAGTATGATAAACTGACGTATCTTTATTAAAAGGTGTGTCTTTCGATATGGAAAAAGTTCCTCACTATTTCTTTGTCTTTTATTGTCTTGGCATCATATTTTTTAATGAATATTGGCCATTTATTTTGTAAGTTATCCATGCTTCAGGGTTTTTCTGATGTTTTCTAATATTTAAATTCAAGTTATCAGTTCATCAGCATTTTTGACAGGCATGCCATTGAAGTGATGTGTATTTCTCAATGTGTTATATCTCAGGAGGCACATGGTGTCATCATTATTAGTGATGTTAATTTTGATTATTTAAAGTGCTTTCTGCCCAATTTTTTCACTATAAAGTGGGAAAATTCTCTGATAATGTGGAAATATCCTGTTTTTATCATGCTTTTACCAGCTGGTTTTAGCATCCATTAATGAATGATTCTTGCCTAATCAGTTATTGATATGATAGTTGCAAATCAGATAGTCCCCGGCTTATAACAGTGTTCCATTCTGATAACCCTTGTCAGTTCTGATGTACGTTGAATATTTTTTTAAAAAGTTTTCATTATTATTGCCTTTTTATTATCAGTACTTTTATAAATATGATCTTTATTTGTTGGTGTCAGTGCCATAAAACTGAAGTCAGACTTGTGATGGCTGTTGGGCATGTGTGTAGTTCAACTGCTGTATGTTGTTAGAATTGAACATTATTTTCTGTCCATTATGACTCCTTGTATGTATACCAATATAGTCTTCATGGTAGACCAGGCCATAGCCTGCTATATGGCAGTGTTTTAGTCAGTTAATCATAACACTGAATATCTGTCAGTGAATATCTGAGAATGATAACATCAACAAATTATGTGCTACAATACTGCATGTTATACGTGTTACTTATGATAGGATATATATTTTAAAAAAATAAAGCCAGTGGTAAGTGCAGTTTGTCATAACTTGAATATGTCATAAGTCAGGTGATTTGCTAGTTCTATTTCTTCTACATTTATTAGATGGCATTCTACTATTGGTGAGAGCTTTTTCTTGTGTTTCTTTTATTTATTTAATTATATGTTTATGTCAGTATGAACTCGAATTCTTATTTAATGATTTATTATGTTACTATCATTTTTAATAAAAGCGTTATTGAGAGATAATTTATATAAAAGTTATCCTTTCTATATAATTCATTATTTTTTAATATATTCACAGAGTTGTGCAACGATCACCACTAATTTTAGAACATATAGAATATTTTAGAACATTTTCATCACCTTCCCCCTCAAAATTGACTTGATAGCAGTGAGGTTTTTTTTTTCTTTTCCCCCCCCAAAAAAAAAAAACAAAAAACCTATGGCTTACCCATTAGCAGTCACCCCTGCCCCTGCAAATGATGACTCTGCTGTATGGATTTGTCTATTATTGACATTTTATTAAATGAAATATTTGGTCTTTTGTGACTGGCTTCTTTCACTTAGCATGTTTTCAGGGTCCATCCACATTATAGTGTGTATCAGTACTTCATTCCTATTTATTTCTGAAAAACACTCCTTTGTGTGGATATACTACATTTGTTTATTCATTCATCAGTTGATGGATATTTGGATTGTTTCCACTTTTGGGCTGTTATGATTAATGTTTCTGTGAACATTCAAGTAAAATTTTCTGTGTATTTATATTTTCAATTCCAAGGTGAAATTGCTAATTCTGTGTTTAGCTGTTTGAGGAACTGCCAGACTGTCTTCTAATGGCTGCACCATTTACATGTGCATGCATGAAATGTATGAGGATCCTAATTTCTATACATCTTTGCCAAAGCTTATCTGATTTTCATTTTAGCTATTTTAGTGAGTGGTGTATCATTTGGGTTTTGATTTACATTTCTCTCATGGCCAGTAATGTTGAGCATCTTTTCAAGTGATTATTGCCATTTGTGTATCTTCTTTGGAGAAATGTCTATTTATATACTTTGCTCATTTTTAAAATTGAGTTGTCTTTTTATTGTTGAGCTGTAAGAGTTCATTATTTGCCTTTGATGCACAGTATACATTTCTGAATTGTTTAATTTTTGTGTTAAAATAATCATTTACTATCGACAGTGAATTATCCTTTAGTCTCAATTTTCTAATAAGAATTAAGAAAAAATTTTATTTGTTGGACTTTTTTAATGGTATACAAAAAGTGTAAAGGTTAATATGAGCCCCCAAATAACTCTGCATCCAACAAAAATACTTTATATACATTTAAAAACTCATATTTATCCCCTTCTCAATTCCATTCCCTTACTTACTCTTTCTCCTCAGAGATTCAAACTAACCCTTTATGTTTCAACTTCTAATAATATAGAGTTAGAATTTGAACTGTATAATTTGAAGTCTAATTTTAATTATCTATAATTACAAACTATTTAATATTATAATTTACAACAAACTACTTAATATTATTTTTGTTAGCGACAATAACCAAGTATATTCCATACTTCATTTTAGTTATTAGTTTTACATTTCTCCTCAACTTCAGGGGATATAAAGATTCTAAAGGGTGCAGGTTCAAGAACAAGAGAATCTCTTTTGTCTTATTCTCTGGCTTTATAATTTAAGGGCCCTTCATGATACATTAAAGAGCTCTGGTTGTACCATGATTACCATTGGAATACTAACTAAAATGTAAGTGGTTTGAACCCACCAGCCACTCCACAGGAGAAAGATGAGGCAGTCTGGTTCCATAAAGAATTACAGTCTTGGAGACTATGGCGGCTTCTTTTTTCTATAGGGTCAGTATGAGTAAGCATTGACCTGATGGCTGTGGGTTTGGGTTTTTTGTTTTTCATGACTTAATATAGATTAGAACTATCATTTTATCATTACTTTTATTAAATTCTCTTTTTGTGATGTTTTATGTATATTCATGATGCTCATGTGTGGTGCTTCCCAGTATTTCTAAATGGTCTGTATCTAGGATTTTCTTAAGTCAAAATACTGCATTTAATAAGGATTTTCATTTTAGCACAATTATACTGTATTACATTATTATTACAGTAGTTAGAAGGTACTTTTGGTTAGTGTTTAGTCCATATTATCAGTTCAGGGTCTTATAACTACCACTTTCTAGATTTGACATATGTTTTATAATTTTTTCTCTCCTGTCCTGTAAGAGGTAGAAAACATTGAAATGATAAAATTTTGGCAGCAAGTAATATTTTTCTCTATGTGATCTTTTTACTTACTGGGTGAAAATCCCTATCATCATCAATATGATTTATATTTTATAGCCTGACAGGAAAATACTTATTTTGAATATTTTATTAAAAATTTTCTATGAAACATGGAAATTTTTTAATGGGTAATCTGCTGTTTCTTTTTTATTTTTAAATTTATTGTGATTGGAGTGAATGTTTACAAAGCAAATTATTTCTCCATCTGACAATTTATACACATTTTTTTTAATTAATTTTTTTTTTATTGTGATTTGGGTGAAGATTTACAGAGCAAATTCACTTTACATACAGTGGTTCACATATACTTTGTCTCATGACATTGACCACAGCTTACCACAATGCAACAGCTCCCCTCCCACTTCTTCCCCATAGTTACCTCTTCCCTGTGTCCATCCCTCCATGCACTCCTGCCCCCTGAGCTGTCTCCCTGTGCATAAGCAGCCCTTCTTTCTCCCATGATTGTTCTCTCCAAGGAGTGTATCTACTTGAGGTAAATGTTCAACTCATATGCCTGTCTTTTGTTTGGCTGGAAACCACAGGTGTGGGTTAAATTCCAGATCTGAAGGGCAGCAAGGGGCCATAGTCTCAGTGGTTCCACCAGGCTCTATTGGACCAGCAAACCTGCCCCCCCTTTTTTTCCTGATGATTTTGAGTTTTGTTCCACATTGTTCTCCCTCTCTATCAAGGATCTCCTACATAGATCCCCTTCCAAGTGGATAACAGTGGTAGCCAGGCACCATCTAGTTCTTCTGGTCTTATAGTCCTATAGGCTGCAGATCGGATGGTGTACCAGTTGCTAGGACTAATTGTTTCCATGAACTTTGGTTTTCTTCATTCTTCTTTGCTCTGGATGAGGAGAGATCCATTATTGCATCTAGATGGCAGCTTGCTAGCTTTTAAGATCCCAGTCGCTACACACCAAAGTAGGAGGTGCAACAATGTTTCATATAGTATGTTATGCCAATTGAGCTTGATGTCCCCTGCGACCATGGTCCCAAGCCCGCAGGTTCAACAACTCGGTCCCTCTGGGTAGTTGGCTGTGACCAGGCAGTGACCACAACCTTGCCCCTTGTCACCTCTACTATACACCTGTGAATTCTGATCATTCACATAAACTTAATAGGACCATTGTCTGCCAATCCTATATATGGTCTTGGATACACTCCCCATTTCATAGACATACCTAATCATTCAGCCTGTCCAACCATCTATCCACCCATATACCCATGCTAGCCTTCACTGACAACGTAGAACTGTATGTACAAAAGGGTTCATATTTGTTGTCTGTAGCTCCCATGTACCTCTCTATGTCTTTCTCATCCTCAATGCTGCCATATTGGTCATTAAAATTTGGTACATTGTCCTTCTCTTCACCCAAATCCATACTTATCTCTATCTATCTAACAGCGTTCCCCTCTCTCCCCTTGCACCCCTGGTAATGAACAAAGAAAATTTCCTTCTATAGATAAACCTTTCCTTAACTTTTACA
>NW_006922464.1:265027-265705 GCF_000298275.1 Orycteropus afer afer
GGGTCAAATGGTATTTCTAATTCCAACTTTTGAAGGAATTGCCATACTGCTTTCCACAATGGTTATACCATTTTACAGTCCCACCAGCAGTGTATAAGAGTCCCCATCTCTCCACAACCTCACCAGCATTTGTTATTTTGTGTCTTGTTGAACTTTGCTATTAGTGCTGGAGCAAGATGGTATCTCATTGTAGTTTTGATTTTCATCTCTCTAATAGCCTATGATCGTGAGCATTTCTTTGTATGTTTGTTGGCCCCTTGACTATCCTCCTTGGTGAAGTGTCTATTCATGTCTTCTGCCCATTTTTTAATTGGATTGTTTGTCTTTTTGTTATTGAGGTGTTGGAGTTTTTTAAAAATTCTAGAGATAAGTCCCTTGTCACACATGTTATTATCAAATATTTTTTCCCAATCTATAGGTTGTCTTTTGATTCTTTTGGAGAAGTCTTTAGAAGCACACAAAAATTTAATTTTTAGAAGGTCCCAATCATCTGCTTTCTCTTCTGCTGTTTGTGCATTTTGAGTTATGCTTGATATTCTATTTATGCTATATATTAGGGCCCTTAAATTTGCCCCTAGATTTTTCTTGAGGAACTGTATAGTTTTAGGTTTCACATTTAAATCTTTGATCCATCCGGGGTTCGTTTTTGTGTGGTGTGAGGTACAGATCTTATTTCAT
>NW_006922464.1:268025-291034 GCF_000298275.1 Orycteropus afer afer
AGTATTCAGGTATTTGTTTTCAATCTCATTTATTCTGTCTTCCATTGCATCAATTCTACTCCTTTGCCCTTCCAATGTGTTATCTATTTCTGACAATTTAGTATTAATCTTTTGGAGTTCTGTCTGTGGATTTAGAATCATTTCTAATTTTTAATTTATTTTGTCATTTTGTTCTTGTATTTTCTTCCAAAATTCTTCTAGGGTTTTATTCTGTGTTTTCTTTGGTTTGTCTCTCAATCCTTTGAAGATACCTAAATATAATTCTTTTGAATTCTTTATCAGAGTTCCAATGCTGCTTCTTCCTCAGGGATGTGTTCTTGGTCTGTATCCTGCTCTCTTGTTTCTACCACCGTATCCTGCTTCTTTGTGTGGACTGTGATGGTCTGTTGTCTCCAAGGCATTGTGGCGTTGTATTTATATCTGTGTTAACTGTTTGTGAAGAGCAGCCATGCGTAATTCAGGCTCTTCCTGGTGGTTTTTTATCGTTGGCCCATTGGTGGAGAAGGAGGGAGTGGCTCTCGCTTAGTAAGTGAAGTTGCAGAAGGTGTGGGTGTAGTTGTGTCTTTTCGGGACTGTTGTTGTCTCCCACTGAGTTAGATGCAAATTACAATTGAATAACCATCAAAAAACTAAAAGCCCATGGATAAAAAACACACCATGTAACCACATAGGAACAGTAACCAAGAAAAGAAAAAATGGCAAAAGAGGAAGAAAAAACAAGAAAACTTGCAATATCTGTGGATAGGGCACTTAGAGAAAAAAAGTAGAAAATGAGCCTAATGAAGGAAAAAAATGGGAAAATTGCAAAAAGAAAAATAAGGAATGGCTTTAACCACAAAAAAAGGGGCAAAAAAACCCACTTAAATGAAAAGAAAAATTTTTCAACCAGCAACAGGGAAAAGAAAAAATGCTGAAACGTGGGATCCTGGAGGGGAAGATTAAGAATAATAATAAAGAGTACAAAAGTATTAATAATAATAGTTGTTTTAAAACAGAGAAATACAAGCAAACTAATCATCAGAAAAAAGAAAATGAAATAGAAAAAAAAATTGGTGGAGGACAGGGCAGGGCACCCAGGCTCCGTCTGAGCACAGAGACTGTGATGGAGTTCCTGTGGGCCCAGAAGGTAGGTGGGAGTGCGGGATGGCCGCACTTCCATTTACCAGGTGGGTGTGGGGCATAAGAGTAACAAAAGGAATGTGGTACCTTTTCACTCTTGCAGGTCTGGAGTGTCCTTGGGGTTGCTGGAAAGCAGAGAATATGTTCTTAAGCCCCAGGAATCTGTGAGAGCACTGTCTCTTTAAATGTTGAAAATTGTCAAGCCGCTTTTAAACCTTCAAAATGGTGGCGCCCTCCTCCTCCTGACTGGCAAATGTCCACACCTTAGCCCGCGCTTGTCTTCACCTTCTCCTTTTATTCCCCAGCCACCAGAGCAGTCCTCTGTGCAGTCTGTGGCTAGCAGGGCTGATTTTTAGGTTAATTCTTAGGTCCTACCACCACTTGGGAATCTCCAAGCTTACACATTTTGTTTTGTGACATTGATTGCAATCCCCACAATGTAACAATATTCTTCCCCTTTCCTCTTTGAGTTCCCCATTTCCAATCTTCCTTCTTTCTTGTTCCTTCCTGCCTTTTGTGCTTTGTTTTTGAACAAATACTGCCCTTTTGGTCTTATGTGGTTGTCTGTTCTCAGGAGTACATTCTTTACAGTGTTATTGTTCATGTTATAGGCCTGTCTATTGTTTGGCTAAAAATGATCCCCCGTGGTGGATTCAGTTCAAGCTTTGAAGGATGACTAAGGGCTGCCTGTCTCTATCATACCAGTAAGCTGATCTTTTTATGATTGTAAATTTGTTCTACATTTTTCTCCCATTGTTTTGCAGATGTTCTTTGGTCCCAGTCAGAGCTATTGGTAGTGGTAGCCAGACAACATCTAGTATTTCTGGTCTCAGGATAGTAGAGGCTGCGGTTCACGTGGTCCATTAGTCAGTCCTTTAGACTAATCATTTTCTTAAGTCTTTGATCATCTTTGCTCTGGACAGGGAGAAACCAATAGTTGTGTCTTAATTTTGCTATTACATTTATAGCTCATGGTTTCACATATTGGAAACCAGTTCCCTGGGCTGATCAGAAGACCAACCTGGGATTGCTACTTTATGTATGATTTTTTTGTTTAAAATTATATTTGATAAGCCACTTATAATAATTCATATATTTGTTTTTTGAAGCTTAAACTAATTATTGGCTTTGTGGAAAAGAAAGTTGGACCTACATGCAGTTCTTCCACTAGTAAATCTTAGATTTTTTATAATTAATCATATGGGCCAGAAATTAAAAAAAAAAAAAAAAAAAAAAGCCTCTTGCTGTCTAATATGAATCCAAAATTGCTTAAACTTTTACGATCATCTTAGAGCAAAGTTAAAATTAAATATTAGTCAAAATCCAAACCCATTGCCGGCAAGTCAATTCCGACTCATAATGAACTTAAAGGAAAGAGTAAAACTGCCCCATTTGGTTTCCAAGGCTGTAAATGTTAATGGAAACAGACTGCCACATCTTTCTCCCACAGAGTGGCTGATAGGTAGTTTTGAGCTGCCAACTTTTGGTTAGCTGTCTAAGGCTTTAAACCTTGCACCACAAGAGCTCTTTAGCAACCCTATAAGACAGAGTAGAACTGCTCCATAAGGTTTCCAAGGCTATAAATGTTTTTGGGAGCCGATTGCCTGATCTTTCTCCTGCAGAGTGGCTGGTGGATTCAGTTGAGCACTTTAACCAGTGAGCCACCAGGGCTCCTTAAGTATAACGTACATTTAAATAATTTTGAATTTGTAAGAGCTTCCCTCTCTGTAGTAAGAAAGTTAATGATGTAGTCTTTTAAATCTGAAAGTGATATGAACTATTAAAAAAAATAATGCATTGGAAGTTATTAGACCTGATTTTTGACTCTCTGAATTTGTATGCATAATTCAGTTTTCAATATTGTAATTTACAAGTTGGTAAATTGGGATACCTCTTTACCTTTCACTTCAAGAGGTAATGTAAAAATAGAATTTGAATGAATATTCATTTGTTCCCCTGGTAATAAAATACCCTGTGAGTTATGGCAATGGCATTACTAATTTGTGAAGAAATCTAAAAAATGATAAAAAAAAATTTTGTGTGTGTGTTTTTCTTTTAAGAGTAAAATACCAGTTGGAATTAAAGCTGGAAGTTCTAATAAGGTAAGTCACTTTTCTTTCTTGAGTATTCTGCTATAAGTAGTGAAGCTTAGCATTTACTACTTGACAGAGTGGTTACAACAGAGAACCATAATATGGTTAGTTGGAGACATTTTGCCTAAGAATCCCAAATCTCTAATTCTTACAGCAAACATTCTAGTTCCTTTACAATTAAATATATATAGCTTCTTTAAAGTTACATCAGTTCTGTTATGGAACCTCTAGAAGAGTCATAAAGTGTAATTATTGTGTCATATCGATAGGTGTTTTATCACACAAATGTATTTATTTCATTTTCTGTTTTGACTAGTCAGCCTGTTATTTTCAGTATTGTATTTTATACATAGCAAATAATTATCAAGATATTGTAAGCAGAACACTTTCAAATAATATTAAAAATATTGCTTTATTAAAGAGTACTCTTTCTTCTTGTGAACATGCCATGACTCACTTTGTAATTAATGTATTTTTAGATAACAGTCTACTTCTTGTTTTTCACTATTAGATGTCTGTAGAAAAGTTCATCATACTCTCTACTTCCTTCTTGTGCATCATCTCTCCATTTTTTTTCTTGCTGTCTTCCCTGTGTGGCCTTTTGTTTGTGCCCTCTTTATCCTTTTTTAACTTTTTATTGTGATGTAGTGAAAACTTACAGACAAAATTCATTTTCCATTCAACAATTCATGATATTTTGTTTCATAGCATTGATTGCAATCCCCACAGTGTAACAGCTCTCTTCCCACTTCCTCCCTGTGGTTACCTTTTCCCAGTGTCCTTCTGTCCTGTGCATTTGTGCTTTCTGAGCTTTATTCCTGCACAAATACTTCCCTTTTTGTCTGTTATGGTTGGTAATTCTAAGAAGTGCATACCTTCCTGATGTAATTGTTCACCTCGTAGGCCTGTCTGTTGCTCAGCTGAAAGTTGAGCCACAAGAGTAAGCTCAATTCCAGGCCTGAAGGGTCTTGGATCTGACTCATAGCGATCCCTCCTTGGGTTTTCAAGGCATTATCACTACAGAAAAGATTGCCTAACCTTCTTTCCGAGGAGTGGCTGGTGGGTTTGAACCGCCAGCCTTCTGCTTAGCAGTCAGATGCCTTAGGCACTATGCCACCAGAGCTCCCACAAAGGGCCACAGTCTCTATCAATATGAGATTTGTTCCACATTTTTCTTCCATTCTATCCAGTATCTCCAATTTTGATCCCCATTCCAAGTGGTTGGCAGTGGTAGCTGGGTACTGTCTAGTTCCTTTGGTCTCAGGGTCTTATAGGCTGAGTTTCCCATTCTCTGCTAGTCCTTTGGACTAATTGTTTCCATGTGTCTTTGATTTTCTTCATTCTTCTGTGCTCCAAATAAGGAGAGACCAATAATTACATCTTAGATTGTTGCTCACCAGCTTTTAAGACCCTAATTGCTACTCACCAAAGTAGGATGTAGAATGGTGTTTTTGTGAACCATGTAATACCATTTGAGCTTTATGTCCCCCATGACTATCATTCCAAGCCTGTATTCATTTTTGTTTCAGATCTATGATAATTAAGTGCAACAGTGTAAAGACAGTTGAAACCCCTTCTGAAAGTCTTCCCAATCCCATTCTGTTTCTTTTCTCCCCAGACTAACATACTTTTCTGAAGTTGATGTAGATCTTTCTATGGTTTTATACTTTCCTCACACATGGTTTCTACAATAATATATAGTTTTGTGTAAAATCTAAACATTTTTAAAATGATATTGTGTTTTTATACTGTTTCAGGTTAAATTTTTTTTTTGTTAGTAATTTTACTCAACATTATGCTTTTGAGATTTTTTTTTATCTCTATTGACATATATAGATCTTGTTTGTTCATATTAACAGCTATGTAGTATTCAATTGTGTGACCATATCACAAGTTAGCCATTTCTCTATTTATGGGCATTTCAGTTGTTTCTAGTATTTGCTATTATAAACAATGCTGCACTAACATCTTTGTCCTTTGCCTTTGTGTCCTTGTGCACACATGTAAGAGTTTTTCCAGATCTATATCTAGAAGTAGAATTGCTGGGTCATAGGGTAGGTATGCCTGACTCAATATTGTGATACAATACCAAATACTTTTCTGAAGTAGTTGTACCTCTTATTCTTTTCTTTTAATTGTTGCCTTGGGGTATGGTCTCAGTAGTGGGATTACTGGTTCAAGGATTTATATTTTTATAACTCTAGACATATGTTGTCAAATTACTTTCTCAAGATGTTTTTCTCAATTTATAGCATCACCCAATGCACCAATACTAATTTTAATATTTTTAATATCTTTGCTTTACTTATTTAATAGGTGAAAATTTATGCCTCATTTTCATTTGTATTACTTACATAGATAAAGGATTTTGATAATAGGATGTATCTACATTTAGTAGTATATATCATCACTGACAGATTGATTATTCTGCCATAACTTGAAATAAAGATAAGGTAATAATTATTATATTAAACTTCCTTGTGAACTTCCTTGTAGTACTTGAAAATGGCAAACAATACCAAAGAATTAGAAGACTGTGAGCAAGCTAATAAACTAGGAGCAATTAACAGCACATTAAGGTAAGTTTAATTTTCAAAAAATTTCATATTAAGAGAATATTCTCTTATTTAGTTTATTTGAATGAGAAATCTTTTGTTTTATATTTTTTAGGAATTTTATTTTTCTTACAATTTTGATAAAACTTTTGCTAACCATTAAATTTTCAACTAATAAATTTTTAAAGGGAGCTCTGGTAGCCTAGTGCCTAAGGCACTTGACTGCTAACCTGAAGGCTGGTGGTTCAAACCCATCAGCCACTCCTCGGAAGGAAGATGGGGCAATCTACTTCCGTAGTGATACTGCCTCAGAAACCCAAGGAGGGGTCGCTGTGAGTCGGGTCGGACTCGACAGCACATAACAACAACAACAACAACAGATTCTTAAAAGGACGAAGAAGTTACTCTTTAAAAAGTTGCTCCAACATATAGTAATGCGTTGTCAGTGAAGGCAAACATGGGTATACGGGTGGATAAATGGGTGGACTGGCTGAACTATTAAGTATGTCTGTGCAGCGGGGAGTGTACCTAAGGCCATGTATAGGGTTGGCAGACAATGGTTCTACAAGTGTATTTGTATGTTCTATAAGAATTTCTGTTCTGTAAGGTGTATAGAAGAGCTGATAAGGGACAAGGTTGTAGTCACTTCTTGGTCACAGCCAGTTACCCAGAGGGATTGAGTAGTTGAACCTGTGGACTCAGGACCATAGTTGCAGGGGACATCAAGCTCAATTGGCATAACTTACTACACAAAATATTGTTCCACCTCCTCCTTTGGTGAGTAGCGACTGGGATCTTAAAAGCTTGCAAGCAGCCATCTAGATGTAATGATGGGTCTCTCCTCATCCAGAGCAAAGAGTAAAGAAAACCAAAGATTCATGGAAACAATTAGTCCTAGTGACTGGTACACCATGTGATCCGCAGCCTATATGACTATGATATCAGAAGAACTAGATGGTGCCTGGCTACCACTGTCAACCACCTGGAGGAGGATCTATGTAGGAGATCCTGGAAAGAGGGAGAACAATGTGGAACAAAACTCCAAATCATTTGGAAAAAAAAGGGGGGGACCAAGTTTGCTGTTCTGATAGAGCCTGGTAGAATCACTAAGACTATGGCCCCTGGCTGCCCTTCGGGTCTGGAATTGAACCTACACCTGTGGCTTCTAGCCAAACAAAGGACAGGCATATGAGTTGAAAATTTACCTGAAATAGATACACTCCTTGGAGAGAGCAGTCATGGGAGAAAGAAGGGTTGTTTATGCACAGGCAGACAGCTCGGGGCGGGAGTGCATGGAGGAATGGACACAGGGAAAAGGTAACTACCGGAAAGAAGTAGGAGGAGAGCTGTTGCATTGAGGTAAATTGTAGTTAATGTCATGAGACAAAGTGTACATGAACTGCTATATGGAAAGAGAATTTGCTCTGTAAACTTTCACCCAAATCACAATTAAAAAAAAAAAAAGTTGCTCCCTCAAGCCCCTGAAACTATGGTCCCTAGTCACCCCTCAGGCCTGGAATTAAACTCACTCCCATGGCTTCTAGCCAAACAATAGATAGGCATATAAGGTGAAAATTTCCACCAGGTAGGTATTCTCCTTAGAACAATCAATCATGGGAGATCAAAGGGAACTATTTGCACAGGGAGATAGCTCAGAGGTCAGGAATGCAGGGAGGAAGTAGGAAGAAAGGATTGGCAATTGCAGTCAATGTCATGAAACAAAATGTGTATAAACTGTGTAGAAAATGAATTTGCTCTGAAAACTTTTACCTGAATCTCAATAAAATTAAATTTTTAAAAAAGTTGCTCCCTTTGGGTGATTTGCCTTTAAATTTCTAGACTGTATCATCAGTAGTAAAGCTATCAAAAAAATAGAAATTTAGAAGATTGCTCAGTTAGCAAGGCTTATTGACGCATTTTTCCTGAGTGGTATGGGAAAACGGGATTTTGAACCTTTATGTCTTTTATAAATTATATAATTCAATCTTTATGTTACATTTAGAGTGATAAATATTAATTATTAATATAACCATTACATTTCATAGATTTTTTTTCTGTTTACTTTTCCTCATTAGTACTAAGCAAAACTCTGCTTCTGAAGCTCAGCATAAATAATTTATAAACTGTTTCAGATTATGTAGTGTAAAATGACTGAAGATAGCTGTAGTTGGGGTATTGAATAATGTAAAAATACTTTTAAAGACTTTTCCTGTTTGTTTAGATTTGTATTTGTATATTATAATTGTTAAAAACTCATAATAAAATTAGCAGTCTTATGTATTATTTATTGAAACAAAAGTTTTAATATAGAAAAGTTCAAAGGACAATATAATAAACACCCACATACCCTCAATTCAAAATGAATAATAACATTGTCTACCATGTTTTGGGGAGCTCTGGTAGCGTAGTGCCTAAGGCACTTGACTGCTAACCAGAAGCCTGGCAGTTCAAACCCACCAGCCAGTTCTTGGAAGGAAGGTTGGGCAATCTACTTCTGTAGTGATACCGCCTTGGAAACCCAAGGAGGGGTCACTGTGAGTCAGGTCTGACTCAACAGCACATAACAACAACAACAACCATATTTTGAAGAAATGAGGGACATTACAGATAAATTTGAAGTCCCCTATGTCCTATTCCCTAGTTTAATTTTCATCTCTTCTTCTCTAGAGGCAGCTACTGTCATGAATTTAATGTATATCTAGTATGCAGTCTACATAATTATTTTCTTATACCTCATATGTATATTTATAGATAATAAGTAGTTGTATTTTGTGTGCCCAGTTTTATTTTTGTTTTGTATAAATGATGTAATACTGCACTTGCCATTCTACAGGTTTTTTTTTTTAGTGTATATTTTGCTTTCCAGATCTGTTCATATTGAAACACAGAAATGTATCCTAATCTATTCCTCTATCAGTAGACATGTAGATTGTCTTCAGTTTTTCACTTCTACAAACCATGCTGCATTGAGTATCCTTGAATATGTCTTGTGTGTGTGTGTGTGTGTGTGCATGCATGTGCAATGGAAGAAAAAAAATGCTAGATATTAAGATTGTCCATTTGCAATTGCTCTAGTTATTGCCTGATGGCTTGCAAAAGTGCCTATGTGAACGTATGTATGTACTGCCTGCAGTACTGCAAATTTCTTTTGTTTTCTAAATCTTTACCAAAAGTTGATGTTTAATGGATGTGAGAGTTTAGTTGTTTTTTTTTTAATGATTGTTTAATTTCTATTTTGTTGATGAATAGTGAGGTTGAACTTTTTTCATATGTTTATTGGATCTTTGGGTTTATTATTTATTCAACAATGTATAATAACCTATAATATGACAATCTCGATTCTAAGTTACTAGGAAAGTGCTGTGTACATGATAAACAAAATTCCTGTTCTCATGTCGCTTAACCCTAGTGGGAAGAGGTATACAGGAAATAAGTAAAATACATGCAAAGTAAGGAAAATGGTGATGAGTACTAGGGAGAAAAATTAAGCAGGGAAGAGGGACAGAGAGGGCTAAGAGTGAGGGAGTGGCACTGTTTGAAAAATGGTGGTCAGAGAAGGCTTGAGTGATAACAGGACATTTGATCAGAGAAGTGAAGAAAATGAAGGCATAAGTAATACAGCTATATGTGTATATGTCATATGTGTATTCCAGGCATTTGTATGTTAGTGAAAAGGTCCTGAGACAGAAGTATGCTTAGACTATTTGAGGAACCATAACGTGGACAGTGTGGCTGGAATATGTCAATTAAGAGCAAAGTAGTAGAAGATGCTAGTGAAGGGAGTGGGGTAGAAATCTAATAGAATCTTGAAAGCAATTATGAGTGAGTGGGATAAAAAGTTATTGGAGAATTTTGAGTAGAGGAGTAAGAGGTATGTTGCAGAAACCTGGTTATGTGGTTATTGTAGTAATCCAGATAAAACATTGTGGTGATTTAGGCCAGGGTGATATCAGTGGAAGTGATGAGAAATGGACAGATTCTGAATATATTTTGAAGATTGAGCTGATAGGATTTGCTGAAGGATTAGATGTAGGGTGTAAAAAGAAACTGATTATTAGCTTTGGGCCTGAAGAACTAGAAAACTGGAGTTGCCATTTACTGAACTGGGGGACTTGAAGGAGGGACAAGTTTGATAGAAAATTGGAGTTCAACTTTGTTAACTTTTGTTAAATTTGATCTTCCTAACCAGCAAGCTGGCAGTTCAAATTCACCAGCCACTCTTTGGAAGTAAGCTTGGGCAATCTACTTCCATAGTAATACTGCCTGGAAAACCCAAGGAAGGGTCGCTGTGAGTCGGATCTGACTCGACAGCAGTGGGTTTGTTTCTTTATGAGATCCAAAGGGGCCCTGGTGACAAGTTAAGTACTAGGGAACTAATGGAAAGATCAATGGTTCAAACACAACAGCTGCTCTGTGGGGAAAAGATGTGACAGTCTGCCTCCATAAAGATTTACATCCTTGGAAACTCTATGGGGGCAGTTCTGCTTTCTCCTACGGGGTCACTATGAGTCAGTACTGACTCCATGGCAGTGCTTTCAGTACTGTACCACCAGAGCTCCTTAATGAATATATGGTATTTAAAAATACTAAACCTGAATGAAATCACCAAGGAGAATGTATAGTCATTACAAACTTTAGAAGTGATTTACCTGTTCATATTCTTTGCCATTGTTTCTCCATTGGAGGACTGGCTTTTTAAATTACAGTTATTGATTTGTAGGCATTCTTTATGTAATCTGATAGTGATCTTTTGTTTGCTATGTATATATGGGTTGTTAAGGCTTGTATTTTAATTTTTTTTTGTTGAACAGAAGTTACTAATTAAAAAAAAAAAAAAAAAAAAAGTGGTGGCATAGTGCCTGAGTCATTTGACTGCTAACCAAAAGGCTGGTGATTCAAACCTATCAGCCACTCCTCAGAAGGAAGACTGGGTAATCTCTTTCTGTAGAGATACTGCCTCAGAAACCCAAGGAAGGAAAATAACAAATGCTGGCGAGGTTGTGGAGAGATTGGGACTCTCATACACTGCTGGTGGGACTGTAAAATGGTACAACCATTGTGGAAAGCAGTATGGCGATTCCTTCAAAAGTTGGAAATACAAATACCATTTGACCCAGCCATCCCATTACTAGGTATATACCCTAAAGAAGTGAGAGCCATAACAAGAACAGATATATGCACGCCGATGTTCATCGCAGCACTATTTACAATAGCCAAAACTTGGAAACAACCTAGATGTCCAACAGCTGAGGAATGGATAACCAAACTTTGGTACATTCACACAATGGAATACTATGCAACGCTAAAGAATAATGTAGAATCTGCAAAACACCGCATAACGTGGATGAACTTGGAGGACATTATGCTGAGCGAAATAAGTCAGTCACAAAAGGACAAATATTGTATTAGTCCGTTATTGTGAAAGTTAAGGAAAGGTTTATATATTGGAGGACATTTTCTTTGTTGGTTACCAGGGGTGGGAGGGAAGGGGAGGGAATGCTGTTAGATAGATAGAGATAAATATTGATTTGGGTGAAGAGAAGGGCAATGTACCAAATGTGAGTGACCAATATGGCAGCATTGAGGATGAGAAAGACAGAGAGAGTTACATGGGCAGTACAAACAACAAATATGAACCCCTTTGTAAATACAATACTGAGTTGTCAATGAAAGCAAACATGGGTATAGGGACGGATAGATGGGTGAACAAGCTAAACAATTATGTATGTCTAAATGGAGAGTGTATCCAAGATCATATACAGGGTTGGCAGACAATGGGCCTCTCGAAGAGTATGAAGGGATGGACACTGGGAGGAGGTAACTTTGGGGAGGAAGTGGGAGGGGAGCTGCTGCATTGTAAATTTTGGTCAATGACATGAGACAAAGTATATGTGAACTGCTGTATGAAAAGTGAATTTACTCTGTAAATCTTCACCCAAATCCTAATAAAAAAAAAAAAGAAAGAAACCCAAGGAAGGGTCACTATGAGTTGAAATAGACTCAATGGCAATGAGTATAGTATATACATGCAGTGAGGTATACAAAAAGTGTGAAGGTCAGTTCAGTTTTACAGAGTGAACCCACTTGTGTTACCACCACCCTGAACAATGTACTTGTAACCTAGAAGACTACCACATATACTTTTCTAGTCTTGTCACATTCCAAAGTTAACTATGATTTGAGTTACACTGTCAGATTAGTTTTATCTCTTTATATAAATGGAAAAATATATTCTTTTGTATTTGGCATAATTCTGTTCCAACATTATGTCTGTGAGAATCATTCATGTTTTTCATATTTTAATTTAATTTACCATTTAATTCTTTTTAGTTAGTTTATAGTATTCCACAGTAATAATCTGCTATGATTCCTGGATGTTTTCCATTTTGGGGCCATTTCACATAATATTTTTGTGGAAATCTGTATACATTCCTACTAAGGATATACTTATGAGTCAAAGTGTTGTTGTTAGTTGCCATTGAGTTTATTCTGATGCATGGAATATTGCCAAATGGTTTTCCAAAATGATTGTACCAATTTACACCGCCACTATCAGTATCAGTATACACGAGTTCCTTGTTGCATAATTTCTTCAACAGTTGGTACTATGATTTCTTAAAAAGCTTTATTGAAATATAGTTGACATACATAATATATGTGACAACTGCACATATTTAAAGTGTAAAATTTGATGTGTGTGTGTGTATGTATAACAACCAAAAAAAAAAACAAAAACAAAAAAAAAACCTCTCACTGCCTTTGAATTGGATCTGACTCATAGAGACCCTTCCTTGGGTTTCCAAGGTAGTATCACTACAGAAGTAGATTGCCCAGTCTTCCTTCTGAGGAGTGGTTGGAGGGTTTGAACTACCAAACTTTTGGACATCAGTCAAATGTCTTAGGCCCTATGCCACCCGAGCTCCCTATATATATATATATACAAAACCATCATCAAAATCAAAATAATGATCATATATATCACCTTAAAAAATTTCTTCATGACCTTTTGCAATTTCTTCATCTTAAACCTTCCAGCTCTTCCCCAGGAAAACCCTGGAAACTGCAGGAAAACCCTGAGACTTTTGGTCACTTCTGATTAATTTGCATTTTCTAGAATAGAATCCCATTTCCCCTATCAGTGGGATCTTGTAGTATGTATAAGGAGCTCTGATGATGCAGTGGTTAAAGCCTCTGGCTGCTAACCAAAAGGTCAATGGTGTGAATCTACCAGGTGCTCCATGGGAGAAAGATGAGGCAGTCTGTTCCTGTAAGGATATACAGTCTTGGAAACCCTATGAGGAATTTCTGCTCTGTCTTATAGAGTACTATGATTCAGAAGCAACTCAGCGGCACTGGTTTTGTTTTTATTTGTTTATAGTATGTATCAGTTTCCTTTTGTCTGGCTTCTTTCCTGTTCTTGTTAGGTGCTATTAAGTCATCTCCGACTCATAGCAGCCTTATGTACAACACAACAAAACACTGCCAGATCCTGTGCCAGCCTTGCGATTCCTTCTATACTTGAGCCCATTGTTGCAGCCACTATGTCAATCCATCTTGTTGAAGGTCTTCCCCTTTTTCAGTGTCCACTTTACCAAGCATGATATCCTTCTCCAGAGAATGGTCCCTTCTGACAACATGACCAAAGTAGGTGAGATGAAGTCTGACCGTTCTTGCCTACAAGGAGCATCCCTGCTCCATTTCCTCCAGGAGAGATTTCTTAGTTCTTTTAGCAGTCTGCAGTACTCTCAGTGTTCTTCACCACCATTACAACTCAAAAGCCTCAACTTTTCTTTGGTCTTCTTTATTCATTGTCCAGTTCTCACATGCATATGAAACCAAAACAAAAAATCAAACTCAATGCCGTCGAGTTGACTTCAACTCATAGTGACCCCTCCTTGGGTTTCTGAGGCAGTGTCACTACAGAAGTTGATTGCCCAGTCTTCTGAGAAGTGGCTGGTGGGTTTGAACTGCCAGCTTTGTGGCTAGCAGTTAAATGCCTTAGGTACTATACCACCAGAGCTCCCCACATGCATATAAGACCGTTGAAAATACCATGGCTTGGGTTAGGCACACACAGTGATTCAGTAGACATCTTTGCTCTTCAGCACTTGAAATAGGTCTTTTGCAGCAGATTTACCCAATGCAGGACGTCTTCTGATGTCTTGACTGCTGCTTCCATTGGTGTTGATTATAGAAACAAGTAATATGAAGTCTTTGACAACTCCTATCTTTTCTCCATTTATCGTGTTGCTGCTTATTGGTCCATTGGTGAGGATTTTTGTTTTCTTTATATTGAGTTATAACCCATACTGCAGACTGTAGTCTTCAATCTTCATCAATAAGTGCTTCAAGTCATCCTCACTTTTAGCAAGCAAAGTTTTGTTGTCTGCATATCACAGGTTGTTAATGAGCCTTCCTCCAATCCTGATGCCACATTCTTCTTCATATAATCCAGCTTCTCAGATTAGTTGCTCAGCATACAGATTGAATAAGTATGGTGAGAGGATACAACCCTAATGTACTCCCTTCCTGATTTTAAACTATGCAGTATCCCCTTGTTCTGTTTGAATGACAGCATATACTAGTCTATGTACAGTTTCCTCATGAGTACAATTAAGTGTTCTGGAATTCCCATTCTTCTCAATGTTATCCATAATTTGTTATGGCCCACAAAATCAAATGCTTTGGCATAGTCACTAAAACATCTTTCTAGTATTCTTTGCTTTGATCCAAGAGCCATCTGACATAAGCTATGATATCCATCATTCCATGTCCTCTTCTGAATCCAGCTTGCATTTCTACAAGATCTCTGTCAATATACTGCTTCACCTATTTGTGAATTATCTTTGGTAAGATTTTACTTGGATGTGATATTAATGATGTTGTTTGATAATTTCCACATTCTGTGGGATCACCTTTCTTTGGAATGGGTACAAATATGGATCTCTTCCAGTCAGTTGGCCAGGTAGAGCTGTCTTCCAAATATCTTGGCATAGGTGAGTGAGTGCCTCCAGTGCAGCATCTGTTTGTTGAAATACCTCAATGGGTATTCCATCAGTTCCTGGAGCCTTATTTTCACCACTTCCTTCAGTGAAGCTTCGACTTCTTCCTTCAGTACCATTGGTTCTTGATCATACGCCACCTCCTGAAATGGATGAACATCAACCAATTCTTTTTGGTACAGTGAGTCTGTATTTCTTCCATCTTCTTTTGATGCTTCCTGCATCATTGAATACTTTGCCCATAGATTCTTTCAGTATTGCAACTCAAGTTTAAATTTCCTTTTCAATTCTTTCAGATTGGGAAATTCCAAGCATGGTCTTCCCTTTTGGTTTTTTAACTCCAGCTCTTTGCACATTTCATTATAATAATTGACTTTGTTTTCTTGAGCTGCTCTTTAAAATATTCTAGTCAGCTCTGTTATCTTGTCATTACTTCCATTTGCTTTAGCTACTGTCTGTTCAAAGGCAAATTTCAGAGTCTCTTCTGACATCCATTTTGGTCTTTTCTTTCTTTCCTGTCTTTTTAATGACTTTTTGAAGTCATGTTATTGATGTCATCTCACAATTCCTCTGGTTTTTGATCATTGGTGTTCAGTGCATCAAATCTGTTCTTAGATGGTCTCTAAATTGAGGAGAGATATAATGAAGGTCATATATTGCCTCTCATGGACTTGTTTTAATTGTCTTAAATTTCAACTTGAACTTGAATGTGAGTAGTCTGTTCCACAATCAGCTCCTGGCCTTGTGTTGGCTGAAGATATGAGCTTCTCTGTCACCTCTTGCGACAGATGTAGTCAGTCTGATTCCTGTGTACTCCATCTGGTGAAGTCCATGTGTATAGCTCCCATTTGTGTTGTTGAAAAAAAGTATTTGCAATGAATTAGTCATTGGTCTTACCATGCAATCTCCAGCATTGCTTCTATCACCAAGGCTAAATTATCCAACTACTGGTGATTCATCTTTGTTTCCAATCTTTGCTTTCCAATCACCAGTGATAATTAACACATCCTGACTGCATGTTTGGTCAATTTCAGACTGTAGAAGTTGATAAAAATCTTTTAATTACCTCATCTTTGGCCTTGGTGGTTGGTGTGTAAATTTGAATAATAGTAGTATTAACTGGTCTTCCTCATAGGCTTATGGATGCTATCCTATCTGTCACTGACAGCACTGTACTTCAGGATAGATCTTGATACATTCTTTGTGATGACGAATGCCATGCCATTCCTCTTCAATTTGTCATTCCTGGCATAGTAGGTCATATGGTTGTCTGATTCAAAATGGCTAAAACCAGTCCATTTCAGCTCACTGATGCCTAGGACACAGATCTTTATGGGTTCCATTTCATTTTTGCTAACATCCAATTTTCCTAGATGCATACTTTGTACATTCCATGTTTCAATTATTCATAGATGTTTGCTGCTGTTCTCTGGTAGCATAGTGGCTAAAAGCACTTGACTTCTAACCAGAAGGCTGGCGGTTCAAACCCATCAGCCACTCCTCGGAAGGAAGGTTGGGCAATCCTACTTCTGTAGTGATACTGCCTCGGAAACCCAAGGAGGGGTCGCTATGAGTCGGGGCCGACTCGACGGCAAACAGCAACAGCAACAGCTTCTCAGTTTGAGATGTGCCACATCAGCCAGTAGGGGTCCTGAAAGCTTTACTCTATCCTCATCATTAAGGGTGGCTCTATTCAGAGGAGACAGCTTTTTTCCAGTCATAGTTTGAGTGCCTTCTGACCTGAGCGACTCATCTTCTGGCACTATATTGGACAGTGTTTCAGGGCTATTCATAAAGTTTTCCAGTAATATATCAGACAATATTTCACTATCCATAAGGTTTTCACTGGCCAATTCTTTGAGAAGTGGATGGCCTCTTCCTTCTTCCAAGTCTGTCTTAGTCTGGAAGCTCTACTGAAACCTGTCCACAATGGGTAACCCTCCAGGCATTTGAAACACCAGTGGCATAGCCTCAAATCCCACAGTAACACTCAAGCCACCACAGTAGGACAAACTGACAGACAAGTTTGTCTCCCTTAGCTGTTGGAAATGGCTCTGCTTACTTTCTGGTCTCCCTCAGCTGCTCCAACATCCACCTGCCATGGTGGCTGGCTCACTCACCCAGTCTGCCCTCAGGTGCTCCAAGCATCTGCCTTCCATGGTGCCCACTTTGCTCACTCTGCCTGCCCCTGGGTGCTCCAAACACCTACCTTCTGCGGTGCCCAGGACTTCTTTCCTGTAGCACAATTATTTTGAAATTCATCCACGATATAGCATGCATTGATAATTCATACTTACTTTTTGCTGAGTAGTATTCCATTCTATGAATATATCACAATTTCTTTTTCAATCATCTGTTTATGGCCATTTGGATTGTTTCCATTTTGAAGCTAACATAAGTAGTGCTGCTAAGAGCATTCATGTACAAGTCTTTGTATAGAAATATGCCTTCATTTATCTTGTATAAATTCCTCGTATTAGAATGGCTGGATCATATGGTAAGTGTATGTTAGTTTTCTAAGAAACTGCCAGTTTTTTCCAAAGATATTATACCATTGTGCATTCCCATTAACTCTGTGTGGGAGCTCCAGTTGCCCTACATCATCAGCAGCACTTGGTGTGTTCATTCTTTAATTTTAGCCATTCTCATAGGTGTAATGGGAGCTCATTGTACTTTAATTTGCCTCTCTGTAATGATGCAAATGATGTTGAACATGTTTTCATATATTTATTTGCTGTCCATATATTTGATAAAATATTTGTTCACATGTTTTGTCCGTTTTAAATTGGACCGTTTTCTGATAGAGTTCCTATGTTCGGGGTATAAGTCCTTTATCAGATATATGATTTGTAGATATTTTAGCCTTTCTGGGACTTGTATTTTCATTCTTTTAACTGTATCACTTGAAGAGCAGAAGTTTTCAGTTTGATGAAGTTCAGTTTATCATTTTGGCCTTAAGTGGGTTATATTTTTTATATCATATATGAGAAATCTGTGCCTAATGCAAGATCACAGGGATTTTCTCCAGTAATTTCTTTTCCTTTATTTAAGACAAAACAAAATTATTGTGATTTGGGTGAAAGTTTACAGAACAAATTGGTTTTCCATTTATCAATTCATATACATTTTGTTTTGTGACATTGATTGTAATCCCCACACCAGAACTCTTCCCACTTCTTCCCTGTGTTTACCATTTCCATTCATCCTTCTTCCCTATCCCTTCCTACCTTTTGAACTTTATTTCTGGGCAGATGCTGCTCTTTTGACCTCATGGTTGATGGGCCTAAGGAGTGCTTAACCTCCCTGGTGTTATTGTTCACCTTCAAGTCTGTCTGTTGTTTGGCTAAAGTTGAGCTACAGGGGTGACTTCAATGCTAGCCTTGAAAAGTCTCTAAGGGCCATTGTTTCTGAGGATCAACCAGTCTCTGTCAGACCACTAAGCCTGATCTTTTTTCTGATTTTGAACTTTGTTCCCCATTTTTCTCCCACTCTACTGAGGACCTCCTATTGTGATCCCTTTCAAAGCAGTCAGCACTGATAGGCAGACACTTTCAGACTCTTCTGCTCTGAGTTGTTAAGGCTGAGGAGTACTTTTTTAAATTGTGATTTGGGTGAAAATTTACAGAACAAATTCACTTTCCATACAGCAGTTTACATACACTTTGTCTCATGACATTGACCATAATTTACCACAATGCAATAGCTCCCTTTCCACTTCCTTCCGATCGTTACCTCTTCCCAGCGTCCATCCCTCCATGCACTTCTGCTCCCTGAGCTGCCTCCCTGTTCATAAGCAGCCCTTCTTTCTCCCATGATTGTTCTCTCCAAGGAGTGTATCTACCTCAGATAAATGTTCAACTCATATGCCTGTCTTTTGTTTGGCTGGAAGCCAAGGTGTGGGTTCAATTCCAGACCTGAAGGGAAGCTAGGGGCCATAGTCTCAGTGATTCCACCAGGCTCTATTGGACCAGCAAACCTGATCCCCCCCTTTTTTTTTTCTCCAAATGATTTTGAGTTTTTTCCCACATTGTTCTCCCTCTCTATCCAGGATCTTCTATAAAAATCTCCTTCCAAGTGGTTGACAGTGGTAGCTGGGCACCATCTAGTTCTTCTGGTCTCATAGTCATATAGGCTGCATATTGGATGGTGTACCAGTCACTGTACTAATTGTTTCCATGAATTTTGGGTTTTCTTCATTCTTCTTTGCTTTGGATGAAGAGATACCCATCGTTGCATCTACATGGTAGCTTGCAAGCTTTTAAGATCCCAGTCCTCTGGACTAATTGTTTTTGTGCATCTTTGATTATCTTCACTCTTCTTTGTTTTACATGGGGAGGGACCAATAGTTTCACCTCAGATGGCCACTCACAAGCTTTTAAGACCCCAGTCACTTCACCAAAGTTTGGACTGTGATATACCAGTTGCCATTGATGTCCCTCAAGACTGTGATCCTGAGTCCCGAATCATAGCTACTCATTCCCTCAAGGTGTTTGGTTATATGTAAGAAGTTTTCATAACTTTGTCCCTGTATTCTCTACTATTTTCATAGATATATTGCCAGTATGTATAAATACATTTATCGAAACAGCCTCTGTCAAACCTATATATATCTGTGAGTATACTCCCATTTGCCCTTATACTTGTTTAGCTTGCTTGTCTATCTGTGCATTCATTCATGGATTATTGTGTTTACCATGATTGTAGGATTGTGTATGTAATAGATTTACTTTTGTTGCTTTTTACTCTTGTGCTCCTCCCAGCATCTTACTTTGCCTTAATCATTTTATACTGACCTCCCATTTATTGTACATTACCTTTCCCTTCACCTAAGTTATTATGTATCTATGCTATAGTTAGTGATTTACTCTCCCTTACCCTCACACCCCTGGTAACCTTACTGTGAGTAAACCTTTTCTTGACTTTTTACACTAGTGGTCTCAAACAGTATTTGTCCTTTTGTGAATTTTCATGCAGCATAATGTCTTCCAGGTTCATCTATGTTATGAGGTGTTTTGCATAAGGTTCATTCTTACTTTTTAATGTTGTGAGTATTCCAATGTATATATGTATTGTAATGTATTGTATGTATGTATTGTATTTTTTATCCATTCATCCATTGATGGCCACTTAAGTTGCTTCTTTCTTTTTGCTGTTGTGAGTATTGGTGCTATGAACATGTGTGTGTGTATCAGCTTGTGTCACAAATCTTATTTCTCTAGGATAGATACCCAAGAGCAGGATTGCTGGATCATATGATATTTCCATTTCCAACTTTTTAAGAAAATGCCTTATCATTTCCCACAGTACTTGTACTGCTTTCCAGTGCCACCAACAGTGTATGAAGGTTCCAGTTTCTCCATACCCTTGTCAGCATTTATTTTCTGTTTTTTGAATTTTGCTGTTAATGCTGGGATGAGATGATATCACGTTGTTGTTTTCAACAACAATGACTGTTGATCAAGCATTTATTCATATGTTTGTTGGTCATCTGATTGTCTTTGGTAAAGTGTCTCTTCATGTCCTCTGCCCATTTTTTAATTGGATTGTTTGTCTGTTGCTGAGGTGTTGAGGTTTTCTATAAATTTTAGAAATTAGTCTCTTTCTGATATGTAGTTGCCAATTATCCCCCCCAGTCTATATGTCCTCTTTTTACTCTTCTGGTGAAGTCTTTTGGTGCACAAAAATTTTTAAATTTTGGGGGATTAGTCATCTAGTTTCTCCTCTGCTGTTTTTGAGTTTTTAGTTATGTCTGATAGTGTATTTATGCCATGTTTTAGGGCCCTAAAGTTTGCTCCTACTTTTTCTTCTTTTTTTTAATTATTTTTTTTATTGTGCTTTAGGTGCAAGTTTACAAACCAGAGTTTGTTTTACATTCAACATTTCATATACATTTGATTTCATTCTCCAAATACCATCCCCAGCCCTAACCCACTCTCCTCCCATCTCTTCTCAGTAACCCTTCTTCCATGACTCTCATAGTTATGCACTCCTGTGTGTCCTGCATTTCCTACATGAGGATGTTGCCCCTCTGGTGCCCCATGGTCAATTGCTCCAAGGGATGCATCTCCATAGAGTATGTGGGTGCATCACCCTGGGTTGAGTGGTCTGTGTGTGTGTCTTATTTGCTATTGGGTTAAGACCCAGCCCCTGGGAGTGAGTTTTATTTCAGGCCTGAATTGTATCCCAGGGCTATATAGTATTGGGAGTCCCACCAGAGTCCATCCAACCAGTAATTCTGGTCATTATTGTGTTTTTGGATTTTGTTCTACATTTTCCCTCCCAATCTATCCAAGATCTCTAGTTTTGATCCTGTCCTGAGTGGTTGGCATTGGTAGTCAGGCACCATCTAGTTCTTCTGGTCTTAACGTCAATCATTTCCTAGGGTGATTGCTTCCTGATGTCCTTGTGTTTTTTTTTTTTTGCACTCTTCTTGACCTCCTACAATAGGAGATCATTAGCTGCATCTTAAATGGCCATTTGAAAGCTTTTAAGACCCCACTCACTACTCACTAATGTAGGTTGTGGAACAAGATTTTATTTATTTTATTGTGCCAATTGAGTTTGGTATCCCCTAATATTATGGTCCTGAGTCACTAGATCTGTTGGATCTCTCTCCCACTGTGTCTGGCTGTCTGTAAGGGATTGCTCTTTGTGTGTCTTCTGTTGTTTCTATAAGGATTGAAGCTATTTTGTATCACTAGTATCTGTGCAAGATTAGCCTCAGCTGAATCTATCCTTGGTCTAGAGTATAATCCTGTTCAATGACCCCCATCTGATCTCCTCAGATGTTTATGTGTTTATCTGTAGCCTGGTGTTCGGTGTTAATGGTAACGCAGTATTGTGGATATACTGGTATTATCCTCTGTCATCTATACTTAGGTGCACAATTTGGTGTCCTCCTTTTCCCTAATGTTATGGTGGTCACAGACTCTCTCCATACCAACCCTCCCCTTACCCACCTCAGTGTGTGGCCCCCAACTAGCCCAAAATTAATCATTTCCCTTCCCCCTCCCCATAACTTACAAAGTGAGTTCCCTTCCTTAAGCAAACCCTTCTTTGTCTTTTTACAGTAATAGGCTCATACAATATTTGTCCTTCTGTGATTGACTTATTTCACTAGGGATATCGTCCTCCAAGCTTATCCACATTGTTCTTTACTGTAGCATAGTATTCCATTGTGTGAATGTACCATAATTTGGTTATCCCTTTATCCGTTGATGGGCATTTAGGTCGTTTCCATTTCTTTGCCATAGTGAATTGTGCTGCAATGAACATAGGTGTGCATATGTCTGTTTGTGCCCTGCCTCTCACCTCTTTAGAATATATTCCTAGTAATGGAATTTCTAGGTCAAATGCTATTTCTGTTTTCAGTTTTTTAAGGAAACCCCATACCATTTGCCACAATGGTTGTACCATTTTACAATCCCATCAGCCATGTGTGAGAGTTCCAATCTCTCCGTAACCTTGCCAGCATTTGTTATTTTCTGTCCTATTGAACTTTGCTATTATTGCTGAAGGGAGATGATATCTCATCATTGTTTTGATTTGCATCTCTCTAAATGACTAAAGATCACAAGCAATTCCTCATGTGTTTGTTCGCCACCAGCATATCCTCTTTAGTGAAGTGTCTGGTCAAGTCTCTTATCCATTTAAGAATTGGGTTATTTGTCTTTTTGGTGTTGAGGTATTTTCTATAGATTTTAGAGATAAATCCTTTGTCAGCTATGTCATAGGCAAATATTTTCTCCCAATCTGTAGGTTCTATTTTAACCCTTTTGATGAAGTCTTTCAATATGCATAAGAATTTAATTTTTAAAAGGACCTAGTCATCTAGCTTCTCTTCTATCTCTTGTGCATTCTGGGTTATGTTTGATAGTCTGTGTATGCCATAAATTAGGGCTCTTAGATTTGCCCCTATTTTATCTATGATGAATTTTATAGTTCTGGGTTTTACATTTAAGTCTCTGATCCAACTTGAGTTTGTTTTTGTGTATGGGGTGAGGTATGGGTCTTGTTTTATTTTTCTGCAAGTGGATATCCTATTTTGCCAGCACCATTTGTTAAAGAGACTATCTCTTCCCCATTTAATGGGTTTTGGGCCTTTGTCAAAGATCAGCTATCCATAGATGGATGGGTGTATTGCTGGGTTTTCGATTCTGTTCCATTGGTCTATCTGTCTATCACTGTACAAATACCATGCTGTTTTGACTACTGTGGCTGTATAGTAGGTTTTTTTTTTT
>NW_006922464.1:295169-299519 GCF_000298275.1 Orycteropus afer afer
CAAGATTATCTTCTGTGTCTGTGTTAATTGGTTTCCCTTTTCTTTGTTGAAGAGGGTCTGTGCAATCCTTCTGCCTAGTCCGCCATCTTGCTACCCACAGCCTGTATAGTAGGTTTTAAGATCTGGGATTGTGAGACCTCAGTTTGTTCTTCTTCAGTAGTGTTCTGCTTGTCTGAAGTCTCTCTCCTTTCCGTGTGAAGTTAATGTGATAGTTGCAGTTGTGTGTCAAGTTGGCTGGATCACAATTCTGAGTGGTTTAAGCAGTTGTGATGTGGGTTTTTCCTGTGATGAGATTGGATGTATATGTTTTGAGCAGCCAGTTGGTTAAAAGGGAGTTTCCCTGGGGGTGTGGCCTGCTTCCAATATATTTATGGACTTCCTAGGAAAAAGAGACACTCTTCTGTGGATTGGGATCCTGTTATGCTGCCTACAGCTGTCCGTGAGTGAACAATCCACCATTCGGCCTGGAGATCTTAGATTCATCATTCATTGGAGTCAACAGCCTGCCAACCTTGAGCTCTTCACCCCCTGCTCCTGAGTGAATTAGGAAAAGCCTAATCCATGAACTTGGGACTTGCTAGCTTCTATAAGTGTGTGAGCCATTTTCCTAAGATAAATCTCTCCATAGATAGATAGATAGATAGATAGATAGATAGATAGATAGCTTTACTGGTTTTGCTTCTCTAGAGAACTCAGCTGTACACATTTGGTACTGAGAGTGGTTTTAGTAAGATAAAATCATAGGGATGGGCTTCCTAAACTGCTTTTCACTGATTCTGTTTTGGTTCTCCAATTTGTTTAATCATAAAGGCACTGGTGGTTCTGAGTCCATTAGTAAAGAGAGCCCTGCTAATCCATGGCATGAGGTGGCAACATTAATATGCAAAATACTACCACCAATAGATCAGATATTTTTGAGAAGTGAGGCTATGGCTGATCACATATTTCATACTTTTCTGCAATTTTTGTCAGCATGAGGAGTATGAGGAAGCTGGTTGGTTGGTCCTACTGATACTAGACAAAGTGTTGAAAGAATGGGATGAGTCCAGGGCTGCAAAGTCACAGCTCAAGTGCCACATAATAGACCTCAGTGTTTCCAGTTGTGCTCTGGAAGAAAGCCTTATTTCTTCTAGTAACAGAGCTGATATCGCCAAAAACCAAACCCAGGTCTTGTTGTAAGAGGGCTGAATTACAATGCCAATTGAATTGCCGATCCAGAATGATGTCTGACGTTAAAGTGAGGGCATTGATTGGGAAAAAATGGAATCCTGAAACCTGGAATGGGGATATATATACAGTCAGGAAGATGAGGATATGGAGCTTGTAGATTCTGTTGAATCCCTCCAATCTGAAGGGATTTCTATAAAACATTTATCTCTTCTACCTCAGTTTGATGGGATTAACCCAACTATTCCTGCTGGGTCATTGCCTGAGGTAGATGCCATGGAAGATAATGCTGAATGTTCTCAGGAACTGCCCCAACCATCTATTGTTGATGCTAGACCTATAACTAAACTTAAGTCCAAATGAGCCCCAAAAGGTGAAATACTGACTGAGGAGGTAGTACGCTACACCTGAAAAGACCTACTTGATTTTGCTAACATGTACAGACAGAAACCTGGAGAGTGTGTATGGGAATGGCTACTGAGGGTGGGGGATAATGGTGCAAGGAATATAACATTGGATTGATCTGAGTTTATTGATTTAGGCCCACTAAGTATGGATTCTTCATTCAATGTTTCAGCTCGAGAGGATAGGAAAGGATCTAATTGTTTATTTGGTTGGCTTACTGAAGCATGGATTATGCAGTGGCCTACCTTAAGTCAGGTTGAAGTACCAGACCTGCCTTGGTATAATGTAGAAGAAGGTATCCAGGGGCTTATGGAAATTGGCACTTTAGAATGGATATGTCAGATTAGACCCCACAGAGCAAGAAATGGAGAGTCCAGAGGACACGCTTTTCACCAGTACAGTGAGGAACAAATTTGTGAAGGGATCCCAACATGCTTGAAGACTGCTGTGATTGCTTTTTTATGTAAGCCAGATTTAATAGTAGGAACTGCCCTAATTGAGCTAAGACACTTAACTATGATGGGGCTGATTGGACCCCATCATAGTAGGGGCCAAGTGGCAACAGGTAATCAACAAAGACAAGATAGGCATGGTCACCATAATGGAAAGCAAAGTGAAAACAGTAATCAGAATAGTCTGACTGATGTGGAATTATGACATGGGCTACTTAAGCATGGTGTTCCTAGGAGGGAAATACATGGTAAACCTACTAATATTTACTTGATCTGTATAGACAGAAGAATTCTTGGTCACATGAACAGCAGTCTAGATTGGATCACCAGAATATAGAGTCATGGCCTCTCAATCAATTCCCAGAGTTGAGTCAGTTCACAGACCCACAACCCCTTGAATGAAGGGGAGGCCAGGTTCCATTGAGGAAGGACCCCACTACATTGCCAAAAATTTATAATGTCAATATTTCTCCTAGCCTTCCCCGAAAGGATATGAGGCCTTTTACAAGAGTGACTGTTCATTGGGAAAAAGGAAATAATCAGACTTTTCAGGGATTGCTGGACACTGGCTCTGAACAGACACTAATTCCAGGAGACCCAACGCATCACTGTGGCCCACCAATCAGGGTGGGGTCATATGGAGGTCAAGTTATCGATGGAGTCTTAGCTCAGGTGCATCTCACAGTGGGTCCAGTCAGTCCCTGAACCCATCCTTTAGTGTTTTACCCAGTTGCATAATTGGAATAGATAATATGGAGCAATTGCCAGAATTCCCACATTGGATCCCTAACATGTGGAGTGAGGGGTTAATGGTAGAGAAAGCCAAGTGGAAGCTATTAGAACTGCCTATACCTACAAAAACAGTAAACCAAAAGCAATATTGCAACCCTGGAGGGGTTGCAGAGATTACTGCCACCATCAAGGACTTGAAGGATGCAGGGGTGGTGATTCCCAACATATCCTCATTTAATTCACCTATTTGGCCTGTGCAAAAAACAGACGGATCTTGGAGAATGACAGTAGATTATCGTAAACTTAATCAGATGGTGACTCCAATTGCAGCTGCTGTTCCTGATGTGGTTTCATTGCTTGAGCAAATTAGTATATCTCCTGGTACTTGGTATGCAGCTATTGATCTGGCCATTGCCTTTTTCTCAATACCAATTTCAAAGGACCATCAGAAGCAGTTTGCCTTCAGCTGGCAAGGCCAACAATGTACTTGCACAGTGCTTCCTCTGGGAACACTGCAACAGGTTCAGGCTACCGTGCAAGCTGCTCTTCCAGCTGATCCAGTGGTGCTTGAAGTGTCTGTAGCAGATAGAGATGATGTTTGGAGTCTTTGGCAGGTCCCTATTGGTGAATTGCAACACAGACCCTTGGGATTTTGGAGCAATGCCCTGCCATCCTCTGCAGATAACTACTCTCCTTTTGAGAAACAGCTTTTGGCTTGGTACTGGGCTTTAGTAGAGACTGAACACCTAACCATGGACCACAAAGTCACCATGAGGTTTGAACTGTCCATCACGAATGGGTTGTTGTCTGACCCACATAGTCATAAAGTTGTACGTGTACAGCAATACTCCATCATTAAATGGAAGTGGTAAATCAGAGATTGGGCTCAAGCAGGACCAGAAGGCACAAGTAAGTTGCATGAGGAAGTGGCCCAAATGGCTATGATCTCCACTCTAGTCACATTACCTTCCCTGTCCCACTCTGCACCTGTGGCCTGATGAGGAGTTCCTTATGTTAAGTTGACTGAGGAAGAGATAATTTGTCCTTGGTTTATGGATGGTTCTGTGTGATATGCAGGCACCACTTGAAAGTGGACAGCAGTGGCATTGCAGCTGCTTTCTGGGACTTCCTCAAAGGACAGTGGTGAAGGGAAATCTTTCCAGTGGGCAGAACTTCAAGCCATGTACCTGGCTGTTCACTTCTCATGGAACAAGATAATGGAAAAGATGTAGGATTATATATGGATTCATGGGCTGTGGCCAATAGCTTGGTTGGATGGTCCAGGACTTGGAAGGATCATGATTGGAAAATTGGTGACAAGGACATATGGGGAAGAGGTATGTAGATAGATCCCTCCGAATGGGCCAAAGGAGTAAAGATATTTTTGTCTCATGTGAATGCCCACCAAAAGGTGACCTCGGCAGAGGAGGACTTAAACAATCGGGTGGATAGGATGACATGTTCAGTGCAAAGCAGCCATCCTTTTTCCCCAGCTACTCCTGTTATTGCTCAATAGGCTCATGAACAAAGTGGCCATGGTGGCAGGGTTGGAGATTATGCATGGGCTCAGCAACATGGACTCCCACTTACCAAG
>NW_006922464.1:300479-302137 GCF_000298275.1 Orycteropus afer afer
TTTTTTATTGTGATTTGGGTGAAAATTTATAGAGCAAATTCACTTTTCATACAGCAGTTCACATACACTTTGTCTCATGACATTGACTGCAATTCACCACAATGCAACAGCTTCCCTCCCACTTCCTCCCAACAGTCACCTCTTCCCTATGTCCCTACGCCCATGCACCTCTGTCCCTGAGCTGTCTCCCGTACATAAACAGCCTTCTTTCTCCCATGATTTTTCTCTCCAAGGAGTGTATATCTACTTGAGGTAAATGTTCAACTCCTATGCCTGTCTTTTGCTTGCCTGTAAACCACAGCTATGGGTTCAATTCTTGACCTGAAGGGCAGCTAGGGGACATAGTCTCAGTGGTTCCATCAAGCTCTCTCAGACCTGCAAACCTGGTCCCCCCTTTTTTTTTCCCAAAAACTTTTGAATTTTGTTCCACATTGTTCTCTCCCTCTATCCAGAGTCTCCTACATAGATCCCTCTCTGAGTGGTTGACATTGGTAGCCAGGCACCATCTAGTTCTTCTGGTCTCATAGTTGTATAGGCTGCGGATGGCATGGTGTACCAGTCTCTAGGACTGTTTCTTTCCATGAGTCTTTGGTTTTCTTCATTCTTGTTTGCAGTGGACAAAGAGACTCATCATTGTATCTGGATGGCTCTTTGCAGGCTTTTAAGATCCCAGTCTCTCTCTAGTTGCCAAAGAATGAGGTGGAACAATGTTTTGTGTAGTGTGTTAGGCCAATTGAACTTGATGTCCCCTGCTGCTATGGTCCTGATCCCACAGGTTCTACTGCTCAATCCCTTAGGGTAGCTGGCTGTGACCAAGAAATGACTACAACCTTATCCCTTGTCAGCTCTACTATACACCTGGGAATTCAGATCATACAAATACACTTATAGGACCATTGTCTGCCAACCCTATACATGGTCTTGGGTACACTCCCCACTTCATTTTGTTGTTGTTGTTATGTGCCATCGAGTCGGACCCGACTCATAGCGACCCCTCCTTGGGTTTCCGAGGCAGTATCACTACGGAAGTAGGATTGCCCAACCTTCCTTCCGAGGAGTGGCTGGTGGGTTTGAACCGCCAGCCTTCTGGTTAGCAGTCAAGTGCTTTAGCCATTATGCTACCGGAGCTCCTCCCCACTTCATAGACACACCTAATAGTTCAGCCTGTCTACCCATCTATCCATCCATATACCCATGTTTGCCTTCACTGACAACACAGTACTGTATGTGTAAAAGGCTTCATCTTTGTTGTCTGCATCTACCATGTACTTCTCTGTGTCTTTGTCTTCCTCAATGCCACCATGTTGATCACCCACATTGAGTACCTTGCCCTTCTCTTCAACAAAATCAATACTTATCTCTACCAATCTAACAGTGTTCCCACCCCTCCCCTTTCACCCCTGGTAACCAAGAAAGGAAATTTCCTTCCATATATAAACCTTTCCTTGATTTTTAAAATAATGGATTAATACAATATTTGTCCTTATGTGATTGACTTATTTCACTCAGCATAATGTCCTCCAAGTTCATACACATTGTGCGGTGTTTTGCTTATTCTAGATTATTCTTTAGGGTTTCATAGTATTCTGTTGTGTGTATGTACCAAAGTTTGGTTATCCATTCCTCAGTTGATGGACACCTAGGTTGTTTCCATCTTT
>NW_006922464.1:304163-304636 GCF_000298275.1 Orycteropus afer afer
TTGCTTCATAACATGAGTTAGGGAGGATTCCATCCTTTTCTATGTTGTCGAATAGTCTGAGTAGGAATGGTGTCAGTTCTTCTCTGAATGTTTGATAAAATTCTCTGGTCAAACCTCCTGGGCCTGGACTTTGTTTTGTTGGTAGTTTTTGATGACCTTTTCAATTTCTTCTTTTGTTATGGATCTATTTAACTTTTCCACATCAGTCTGTGTTAGTTTAGGTAAGTGGCGTGTTTCTAGAAATCTGCCCATATCTTCCAGATTTTTAAATTTGTTGGAGTACAGTTCCTCATAGTATCCTGATATTATCCTTTTTACTTCAGTTGGTTTTGTTGTGATGTCACCCATGTCGTTTCTTATTTGTGTTATTTGTGTTCTCTCCCTGTTTTCCTTTGTTAAATTTCCCACTGGTTTGTCAATTTTATTGATCTTTTCAAAAAACCAACTTCTGGTCTTGTTGATTTTTTCTATAG